>NC_080166.1:3417417-3672417 GCF_950295315.1 Erinaceus europaeus
GCGGGGAAGCAATTACAGAAGCCAGACCTTCTACCTTCTGCAACCCTCAATGACCCTGGGTCCATGCTCCCAGAGGGATAGAGAATGGGAAAGCTACCATGGGAGGAGGTGGGATATGGGGATTGGGTGGTGGGAATTGTGTGGAGTTGTACCCCTCCTACCTTATGTTTTTGTTAATTAATCCTTTCTTAAATAAAAAATTAAAAAAAAAGAGGTGAATCCCTCAACACCAAAAAAAAAAAAGATAGATTCTTGGGCTTTTGTAAGACTTCTCTTCACAAACCCTAGAGGCAAGGAAAGAGTGCAATGACATGTCCAAAGTACTAAATGACAGGGGATTCTAGCCACAGTTCTTGTATCCTGCAAAATAATCCTTCAAATATGAGAGAGAAATAAAGGTCTTCTCAAGAATTGAAAAAAAGATATACCATATACTCAGTAATTGCTATATTAATGTCAGGCTAAGTAGATTTCAAATATAGCAAAAACTAAGAGAACTTAAAAAAAGGAGGTAATGCTTATGTTATATTTTGTCTTTGATTAACTAGTAAAATAAGTAAACAAAAATCAGAAAACAGATTCGACCTGAAAAAAACTAACAACTAACCTGATATAAGTACAGTGTCTATTCTTTTCAAGTGTGTTTGAAGTTTTTGCCCAGATGCGCACTGGACCCTAGCAGCCTTCATAAAAGTGAAAGCACTGGAGTTATGTTCATTTATATGCAATTTTAATTTTATAAAATTAAATTAGATCGGGAGTCGGGCTGTAGCGCAGCGGGTTAAGCGCAGGTGGCGCAAAGCACAAGGACCGGCGTAAGGATCCCGGTTCGAACCCCGGCTCCCCACCTGCAGGGGAGTCGCTTCACAGGCGGCGAAGCAGGTCTGCAGGTGTCTGTCTTTCTCTCCCCCTGTCTTCCCCTCCTCTCTCCGTTTCTCTCTGTCCTATCCAACAACGACGACAACAACAATAATAACTACAACAATAAAACAACAAGGGCAATAAAAGGGAATAAATAAATAAAATAAAATATTTTAAAAAATTAAATTAGATCGAGTAACTAAACTGTAAAATACCTGTGTTATGTTGAAATCATAAATAAGACAAATATATTGATTTTTATCATGTGTACTCAATAGTGTACTGAGTGTAGCCGTTGTAATAAGAGAAAGTAAACATTAACATGTTTTTATATTAATTGAATAGTGATTTCTATGACTACAAGTAATAGGAGTGTACATAAACACCATTCCCACCAGCAAAAGACTGTGTCCCATCCCATCCTCCCCCCAGCCCCGCTCCGTGAAGCCGAACATCCAACCTCACCCTCAACCCAGGATTTTTACTTTGGTGCCCTACTCCAAATTCAGTCAAATCCTTCTTTGAGTTTCTCTTTCTGTTCTTCTTTCTCAGCTTCTGTTGGTGAGTGGGATCATCCCATACTCGTCTTTATCTTTCTGACTTAGCTCACTTAATATAATTCCCTTTAGCTCCATCCAAGATGGGTCAGAGAAGGTGGGATCATTGTTCTTAATAGCTGCATAGTATTCCATTGTGTATATATACCACAGCTTTCTCAGCCACTCATCTGTTGTTGGGCACCTGGGTTGCTTCCAGGTTTTAACTATTGTGAATTGTGCTACTATGAACATACGTGTACACACCTCTTTTTGGTTGGGTGTTATGGAGTCCTTGGGGTATAAGCCCAGGAGAGGAATTACTGGATCATATGGAAGGTCTATTTCTAGCCTTGTGAGAGTTCTCCAGACTGTTCTCCACAGAGGCTGTACCAATTTACATTCCCACCAGCAGTGCAGAAGGGTTCCTCTGTCCCCACATCCTCTCCCACATTTGTTGCTGCTATCCTTTTTGATGTATGCCATTCTTACAGGAGTGAGATGGTATCTCAATGTTGTCTTTATTTGTATTTCTCTGACAATCAGCGACCTGGAGCAATTTTTCATGTGTTTGTTAGCCTTCTGGATCTTGTCTGTAGTGAATGTTCTGTTCCTATCCTCTGCCCATTTTTGGATGGGGTCATTTGCTTTACTGTTGCTAAGTTTGCTGAGTTCTCTAACATTAACATATGTTATGTCAAATTATGTCAAAATTATATCACAAAAATTATATCAAAAGATGACAAAATATATTTGTTTTCAGATAATATGATAATGTGTGGGGAAAATATTACTGATTCTAGAAAACCAAGTCCTTGTAATTAATGTGTGAGTTTAGAGAATATTAAACTACAAGATTGGTATACAACAAACAACTAGATATCAGCAGCGAACACTTAAAAAATGAAAATTAAAAGCTATACTGCTGACATTAAAAAAACTTCTATATACATAGAGAAAATACTGTATACGTTTTAACAGTAAAAGCTACAAAAAAATTGCTGAGAGAAACTAGAAATAAGTAAACCTGAACCCTCCCATTCGTGTTCATTGAATGACACACACACATCGTTAGCTACAAGCTTCTTCACATACTGGTTTATATGTTATCCCAATCAAAGCGGCAGAAATTCACAAGCAGACTATACAATTCATAATACCTAAAATAACCCAAAAGTTTTAATAGAGAAGAAATAAAGTGTAGTATGAAGCTCTAAAATTGAAGACTGTGGTGTTGGTATAAGCGGCTGGGTGTGTAGACCCAGGGAAAGACTCACGTCAAGTGATTTTCAGACTTTCTCAGCTGGCCTTGAGCATAACTCATCTTGAATATGTTCCCCAGACAGCTTGTCAAGATCACTTTGAAAGCTATGATCGAGCTCTCACAAAGTGCAATATTAAAAAATAAGCACACTTGATCCAGATTTCCATTTGTTTTCTACCAACAAATGATATGGGCTCATTGACATTTCTTCCCAGAGACACCAAGTACAACAGAGGAGAAAATGCACAATTTGCAGAACATCCCATTTTTGTGGAAAGCAAATGATAGGAGGTCCAGGTCACGCTGTTTTTACTGGATGGAAACATTGCTCTGAATTGCACCTCAGTTGCTAATGAGAAAGTGAACTGTATAAATTCTGTGGGTCACCTTGTCAACCTGAGGAGCCCTTCAGCTCTTGCAATCCTTTCAGTTGTGTTTGTTTCCACTTTCCTTTCTGGCATCTTTTTCTCCTGAGTCACACTGACCTCAGTCTGCCCTGAAGCAAGGAGGAGGGCCCTTTGGCCGCTTGAGGCCAGCTGTGAACATGCAGGGAGGAAGAACTGACACCCTTTAGAGGGTCCCGTTGGTAAGCCTGCCTGAAGCATCTCTCTCTACACAGAAGGTCATCATCAGCTGTCTTCCTTAAGCCATCATTTTTAGTTTATAAGTGAATGAAGTTTTGAACAAAGGTTTCCTGTGTAGAGTCTGAGTAGTTTCTATTCTCCTTGACTTGCTAGGATTTTGAGTATATGTTCTGCAGCTCAGAAGGATTGATAGCCTGGAGTTTGACCCAACTCTTTATTCTGTACATCTAATATTCAGTTCGAGCACGCTTTCCAAAATGTCAATATCCTGTTATCTTAATAATAGCCTTTCCTTCTGGCCAAGCCTTCTGAAGGTTTTAGCTGGGTCACCAGCTGTTCCAACTATGCTGTCAAACCACCATGGTTTAAGTAAACAAAGACTTTTTTTTTTTTACTTTCAAATTTTTTGAGGGAAAATATGACAAACAAGTTTAGTTAAATGACTAAATTTGTCTCTTTATTCATCCCATATATTTGAAAGAAGGAAAGGAAGTTGATTGTTCTTAGGAACTGAATTCACAAAATCACCATCATTCTCTCCCTCAACAAGTCATTCCAAGGCAAACCTCTGCCTTCTTCCAAAGATCACGCTCCAATTCGCACAGAGGCCAGCCAACAAGCAGCTGACTAGGAGGGAGATTCCCAAAAGACCAATCTCTGCCCAGCTCACAGGAAACAGCCTGTGAAGTGTTTCCAGACCAAGGCTGCCAAAGAGCTTTGCCAGCTAGTCATGGTCCCCTGGCATCCAGGATTCTTAAGGTCTCTTCCTCACAGCTGGATAAATGCACAATAGATAATCTGGATTTGGCAAGGGTAACAGAGTAGGTATGCACAGAGTGAGTCGCAGAACAGAACCAGGCTAGGTATGCACAGAGTGAGTCGCAGAACAGAACCAGGCTAGGTATGCACAGAGTGAGTCGCAGAACAGAACCAGGCTAGGTAGACACAGAGTGAGTCGCAGAACAGAACCAGGCTAGGTAGACACAGAGTGAGTCGCAGAACAGAACCAGGCTAGGTAGACACAGAGTGAGTCGCAGAACAGAACCAGGCTAGGTATGCACAGAGTGAGTCGCAGAACAGAACCAGGCTAGGTAGACACAGAGTGAGTCGCAGAACAGAACCAGGCTAGGTAGACACAGAGTGAGTCGCAGAACAGAACCAGGGAGGGACAGTAAGACACAAAAGAATGGAAAGGGGGCCGGGTGGTGGGGCATCGGCTTGAGCACACATGTTACAATGTGCAAGGACCTAGGCAGGGGAAGATAGCATAATAGTTACGCAAAGAGTCCAAAAGTCCAAAGTCCCAGGTTCAATCCCCTGTACCACCATAAGCCAGAGCTGAGCAGTGCTCTGGTTAATAATAATAATAATAATAATAATAATAATATGCAAGGACCTGGGTTCAAGCCCCCGGCCCCCACCTGCCGGCAGAAAGCTTTGCAAGTGGTAAAGCAGCACTGCAAGTGTCCTTTGTCTCTCTCCTTCTCTATCATCCCCTTCCTCCTCAATTTCTGGCAATCTCTATGAAATAAAGATGATTTTTTAAAAAAAAATAATAATGGAAAGATGCAGGTAAGTCCATGTTAACTAGACAGCATTCTAGAGAGGTGAACAGTTTTCACTGGAAGCACAATATTTTCTCTTCTAGAGCCTAATTGATGGTTTCTGATTCTCCATTCTCAGAAGTCTTCTTAATCTAGAGAGCCTATTTAGCTTCCATTTCATTTAATTGGCTTCAATTACTTTTTTTTTCTATTGAGATTGTCTTGTCTCCAGGGTTCAGTGCCTGCAGAACTTCACCCTCCCAGTAACCATTACTTGCTTTCCTCTAGCAGGGGTGGGAACCTTTTGTCTGTCCATGAATATTTACAGCATCATTGAATATTTATAGCGTCATTGAATATTTATAGCGTCATTCCTGGTCATACAAAAATCATCAGCTTAATGGGACCAGGCAGTGGTAAAGTGCACATATTACCATATGCAAGGACTTGGGTTCGAGATTTTGGTCCCTACCTGCAGAAGGGGGAGCTTCAAGAGTAACAAAGCAGGGCTGCAGGTGTCTCTCTTCCTCTTCTCACTCTATATCCTTATTCCCTCTCTGTTTATCTCTGTATCTAAAAGAAGAAGGAGAAGAAGAAGAAGAAGAAAAGGAGAAGAAGAAGAAGAAGAAGAAGAAGAAGAAGAAGAAGAAGAAGAAGAAGAAGAAGAAAGAAAGAAAAAGAAAGAAAGAAAGAAAGAAAGAAAGAAAGAAAGAAAGAAAAATGGTCCCCTGAAGGGGTGAAATTATCATGCAGACACCAAGTCTCAGTGATAATTCTGGTGTCAATAAAAAAGAATAAATTATCAGCTTAAAAATGAGCACTTAGGGGCAGGTATGGGCACTAGATAACATAATGGTTATGCAAACAGACTGTCATGCCTGAGGCTCTGTCGAGTCCCAGGTTTAATCCCACGCACCATCATAAACCAGAGCTGAGCTCTGGGAAAAAAAAAAAAGAAAAAAAAAAAAAAGCACTTAGCATTGCTGTGAAGGAAATTCCAGCTGTGTTGGCAGGTCCAGACCAAGTGATCTGGACTTCTCTACCCCTAGACTAAAGGTAAGAGACAGGGAGAGAAGGAGAGAAAACAGAGGAAGAAAGAAACAGAAACAGCACAGCACCGCTCCACTGCTCGTGATCCTCCCCCTGCAAGTGTTCCCATGTGATTGCCCAGGGCTCGAACCCAGGTACTTGAGCATGGTGACATGTGTGGTCTACCAGGTGACCTTGATCACTTCACTGAGTCAGTATAAGATAATGCAACCACCTATGGGATGTCTTCACATAAGCAGATATTAAGCACCTTAAATTTAATATTTCTCAAAACAAAAATTGTGTTTCCTTCACCTAAAACTTTTATTCCCATTGTCCTCATTTCAGGCATTTATTCTGTATCAACCCCTGCTACTCAGACCAAAAGTTAAGATCTAGCCTTTCCTGGCACCTAATTTCTCTTTAAACGTGCCGACTCTGCCTCCAACCTAACATACATCCTCGATCCAGTCTCTCTCAGTCTCCATGACAACTGCTAGAAGCCACATCTGTGTTGAATTCTAAACAGAACACCCCAGTGAAAGCCAGATGATTCTAGGTGTCATGTTTCTCTAATTGCTCTTGTGAAACTGTACCTATCTTGATTTCAGTCTCATCTCTGTGTCGCTGTTAAAATGACCTTTTTGCAAAGCAGCACAGTTGAAAATATTCAGATTATGAAGAGCATGCCTGAGTCAACCAGGTCATTTTGTTAGTCGGTGGAGATAAGAAGCACTCCTGCATTACATTGTAAGGGCTTCATGAATGTTTCAGTGGTTAGTAATTAAATATTTTTGTTGCCAAAAAGGTCTGAAGCTACAGAATGAGAGCGAGCCAAGTCCAAGTAAGTTCTAGCTTTTCCTGCCAAGGAGACAAGTCACTTAGCCCCCGGGGTGTTTTTCTCTCTGGTCACTAGAAACAGCCATCACCCTTTATTACACAGAAGACACGCACAGATGATGAGGACTACATGTGGGCATGATTTGGCACATCTTTTAAAAAGAGGAGAAAGGGGCCGGGTGGTGGTGCACGTGGTTGAGTGCACATGTTACAGTGCACAAGGACCAGGGTTCAAGCCCCCGCTCCCCACCTGCACGAGGAAAGTTTCACAAGTGGTGAAGCGGGGATGCAGGTGTCTCTCTGTCTTTCTCTGTCTCTCTCTGTATCTCTCTCTATTTTCCCCTTCCCTCTCAATTTCTGATTGTCTCTATTATTGATCTTCCAAAGATTTCCAAGAAGAAAACTTTTGGGCATATTAGGGTTTTTTTATAATAAGAAACACCCAAAACACTGCTTCAACACTCGCAAAGGTTTCCCCCTGCAGGTAAAGACCCGGGGCTTGAACCCAGGTCCTTGAGCATTGTAACATGTGTGCTCAACCAGGTGCGCCACCACCCGGCCCCTCGGGGATATAAGTTTTGCATGAATTGACAAAGTTGTGTGCAGAATAGGTGTCCAGTCAAGTTGTATTTGGTGCTTTTATTTCATTGCTCTGCATTGACTCTCACACAGTAATATTTGCATTTTACTAGCTTTTTACATTTTTAGTATTGATATTTTATTACATGTATTTCAAAAACGTGGTAGTACAAGTCTCCACCCTATGGGAGAGTCATGCTACTGGAGGAAAATGAGAGGGCTAAAGGGTCAGCAGCAAACCCAGCCTGCTGGTATGTCTACACGTTCCTAGTGGTCTTGGCTGGAGATAACTGGTAGCAAGTCCATAGTGTTGCTCACTGCAGCAATGTTTATGAAATAAAATTCCCTAAGAACAAGATAAACATCCTTCATTTGGGAACTGATGAAATAAATGCTGGTATCATCTTTGAATGGAATTCTATCATTATTTATTTGCCAGAGCACTGCTTAGTGTTGGCTTGTGGTTATACTGGGGGTTAAACCTGGGACCTTTTGGTGTCTCAGGAATTAAAGTTCTTTTGCATAATTGTGATGCTATTTCCACAGCCCTCTATGTAATTACATATATATATATATATATATAGACAAAACCATAGGATAAGAGGGGTACAACTCCACACAATTCCCACCACCAGAACTCCGTATCCCATCCCCTCCCTTGATTGTAATTATATTTTCTAAATGAGGTGAATCTGTATGTGTAGGAAAAAATCTCCAGGCTTTGTTGTGTTCAAGTAAGTGGATATGTGAGCTCATGCATTAAGGGTTTGCACTGGATTTAATAGGAGACAATATCTAAGCATTAGAAAATGTGGCCTGCAGGGTGGGAGGAGATAGCATAATGGTTCTGCAAAAACACTCTCATGCCTGAGGCTCCAAAGTCCCAGGTTCAACCCCCCACACCACCATAAACTAGAGCTGGGCAGTCCTCTAGTAAAAAAAAAAAAAAAAAAAAAAATGTGGCAGAGACAAACAGGAAAAGGGCAGGATATTTAAATAACCATTTCAGAAAAATTTTAATTTCTTTCTTATTCCCTTTTATTCTTACATCAAACCATTTTTTCCTACTGTTTTATGCTCAAGTACACTGGTCTATCTCTTATTTTGAGTGTATCTTTTGTCCACAATTCAGCCCCATGCAGTATTTGGAAAGCATATCTTTCTAATGTTGGCACACTGACTGCAATGTGAAAACGGAGCCATTTCATTAACGTCAGCAGTAAGCTCATAAAATGGTCTTAAATATTAGGAAGCTGCTATTCTCATAGCGACAGGCACGTGTCATCCAAGATTCTAATTTTCAATGATACCCTTGAATTTTATCATGGATGGCAAATAATGTCAGTTGTTATCTAGGAAGTTATCATCTGATTTACCTCAAGATACAAAAATTGTGGAACTACTACCCTTGAACCTATCATCAGAGAGGTGCTCAAGGTAAGCTACTTTTTCATAAAATATTAAAAATGTGTGTGCTCATGGCTCCAGATTTAATAAAACTAATTTCACTTTTGGTTTTTACTAGGTCAGTACAAACATTCTTAAGTAAAACTCTTTTTTCTTCATCTGCAACTGCTGACCATGAATTTAATTATTATATTACCTTTGGTATTTCTGCCTTGGTTCCTGCTGAAGTACTATAAGTTTTATTCACCAAATTTATCTGGAATCAAAAACTCCCCAGGATTGTCAAAGCAGCCTTGAGAAAAAGGAACAAGACCAGAGACATCACACTACCAGACCTCAAGCTATACCACAGAGCTACTGTAACCAAAAACAGCCTGGTACTAGAACCAAAACAGACCAGTGGAACAAAAACTGAAGGTGCGGAAACAGACCCCCACAACTATGGCCAACTAATTTCTGACAAAGAGGCCCAAGCCATTAAGTGGTAAAAAGAAAGTCTTTTCAACAAATGGTGTTGGGGAAATTGGATTAAAACAAGCAAGTGGCTGGCGTTGAACCATCACATATCACCAACCACAGAAGTCAACTCTAAGTGGATCAAGGACATGGATATTGGGCCAGAAAGTATCTAATACATAAGAGAAAACATTAGCAGGACACTTCCTGACCTATGCTTAAAAAAAAAAAAAAGAAAGCCTTCAAGGGCTCAAATCCAAATCTAACATCAAAGAAAACAAAAGCAAAAAATAAACCAACAGGAACAACATCAAACTGAAGAGCTTCTGCACAGCAAAGAGAATCAATCACCACTCATATAGGAAGTCACCCTACAGCGTGAGAGATGATCATTACACAACACACCTCAGACAAAGGACTGCTAACCGAAATACACAGAGCTCAGCAAGCAACAAGCAACCCAAACAAAACAAACAAACAAAAACAAACAAGCAACCCCATTATAAAATGGGGCGGGGAAGGTGGACAGAAATTTCACTGAGGAAGAGACCCAGAAGGCTAGTATCAAGAAGGGGGAGAAAAGTATGGAACCTTTCGAATGTCATCATGAAAAGGAGTGTCAAGGAGCACGCAAAGGAAATCACCCTGCAATTCTCTGGCATCTTCAGATGCTGGGCAAACAGTCAGAAAAGTGCATCACACTGAAAACTGAATAATCAAACATAAGTAATAGGCCATTGTTTAAGTGGCTAGAAAAAGTATGCCGCCGGGGTTAAGTGCCCACATTGCAGTGCACAAGGACCGGGGTTCAAGCCCCTGCTCCCCACCTGCGGGGGTGGGGGGGTAAGGGGCTAGTGTCGGGCAGCCCCCCTGCTCCGTGCTGTATTACTTGACGCTGTGGTCTATTTACATAATCACTGTTTTGCCTGAGGCCCGCCCTGCCTGCAGGGTACTGGTTAATCCCACTGGTTAGAACCTTCACAACAGCTGCTATGGAAGCTTGCTACCTCTGGGCCTTTTTCTCCACCCCCTCTCCTAGCCATTTCCTTTTCCCATTTGCCACTTCCGGTTAAAGATATATAGAAAGGCATTATCTCTGATCAATAAAGGCATTGCATTGTGTTCCTGCTCCGCCATGAGTTCCTGGTCTCTCTCTCTCTCCAGCAACCTAGCCAGGCAGGCTAGGGGTTGAGTGGTGTAAAGGCCTCTCCTGGGCTAAGTCCTACCATTAGTCTCCCTGGAGCCAGAGAGAGAGGAAGTCTGCTTTCAGCTTACAGGATGGTATAATTGTAAATTAAGAAATAAGTCTTCTGGTGTTAGTGCAGTAAGTTAAACGCACGTGGTGCAAAGCACAAGGACCCAAGTAAGAATCCCGGTTCAAGCCCATGGCTCCCCACCTGCAGGGGATTCACTTCACAGGCGGTGAAGCAGGTCTGCAGGTGTCTGTCTTTCTCTCCCCCTCTCTGTCTTCCCCTCCTCTCTTCATTTCTCTCTGTCCTATCCAACAATGATGACATCAATGACTACAAAAATAAAACAACAGGACAACAAAAGGGAATATTTTTTAAAAAAGAAATATTTTCTAAAAAAAATGTCAGAAAAGTATAAATATTTGCACTAGAAAGAATTACAGAAAGTTCTTGCATAAAAGTAGATTATCAGGGCCAAGCAGAGGTGCACCTGATTAAGTGCACATATTACCAAGAATGAGGTCCCGGATTTGAGCACTGGCTCCCCATCTGCAGGGAGGGTGCTTCCCAAGCTGTGAAGCAGGTCTGCAGGAATCTGTCTTTCTCTCCCTCTGTCTATCTCCCCATCATCTCTCAATTCCTCTCTGTCCTAGCTAATAAAAATTAGAAAAATAAGAAAGAACTGGATGCCGGGAGTGGTGGATTTGTAGTGCCGGCACTGAACCCCAGTGGCAACCCTGGTGACAATAAAAATTATAGTCAAACAAATCTGAAAAACAGTCAGTGACCATACATTTTACCAATTCTCTTCACTTAGGAGGGTATGTGGAGATATCAGGTTCTCATAAATAAACTCCTGGTTTAAATCTGAAGGGGACAAAGGGAAAATATCCAAGACGGTGACCTCCAAACTGCTCCCGGACTGTGCTACAACTACGTGAATTACGTGAATTGACAGGCACAGAAAGTCCAAAGGGGAAGGAATAGTAACGCACAAACCCCAGGAGAGAGGAGGAGAGGAGAGGAAAAGAGGGAGAGGAGGGGACGGGAGGGGAGGAGCCAAGGCCAATCTAAAGGTACAGATCTCTCCCTCACAGAGATTGGCAACCTGGTACCAAGGACACAGGGCTACTGAAAACACAGGCCACCCATTGGACTTTCCTCAAATCTAAATCAGCCACCAAGCTACATCAGGGGTCCTTCCTGATGTCAGGACCATCAGAATAGCTGCAGCTGTCTTCACCTGGTGCCTGGTTGTGATTGATCAGACTTGGCTCAATTCCTATTCTGTCCAGTCACAGTGTGCTGTGCCATCCTACTTTCTAGTATTTCATGCTAAAGCAAATTACAAGTATGGGGCTTGGGCGGTGGTGTGCCTGTTACAGGGCATAAGGACCCAGGTTCCAGCTCCCAGTCCCCACCTGCAGGGGGAAAGCTTTGGCAGTGGCTAAGCAGGTCTGCAGGTTCCTCTGTCTCGCTCCCTCTTTATTTTTCCCCTTCCCTCTCAATTTCTGGCTGTCTCTATCCAATAAATAAGTAAAGATAATTTTTTAAAAAGAAAGTTACAAAGGTTCCTCTGTCTCGCTCCCTCTTTATTTTTCCCCTTCCCTCTCAATTTCTGGCTGTCTCTATCCAATAAATAAGTAAAGATAATTTTTTTTAAAGAAAGTTACAAGTATGTGACATTTTCTTTAATACCTGTTTCTCATGAGGCCGAGGACTCCACAAGTAGGAATGGTACCCCCTTGTGCTCCCTTGTCCATCTCAAGAGCTGGGCACAGGTTGGTCAAACACAAGTCACAAATACTTGCTGAATGAATGATGGATAAAGCTGAAGGTGAATTCATGATCTTCCACAGGAAAGAAAGTCACCAAGATGACAGCTTGTCTGCTCTTTCAGAATGATAATAATAATAAATGGACTTTTAAAAACTGCTCTTCAGTTTTGGATTCAACTATTTCCCAAGTGTTTGTAACTTACTTTCATTGCTCCCTTGAAAAAATCGTATTTTGCAATTTTTCAATACTGCTGTGATGCAAGGAATTTGGATCCAGCAATGGATAAGCTCTCCTGGGAGAGAGAATTCTGTGACATGATTTTTAAAGTTTCACTTTTTTAAAAAAGCAAGTTTAAAATCTCTGGATTTATAAGAAATCATTGGTCAGGTCTTTCTTGGTATGCCACTAGACACCACACCAAGGACATTCAGATTTTGTCAGCAAGAAACAAATGTGGTTCCAAATCCAGCCCTCCTTCCACAAAATTCCATCTCTTCTGCACCATAACTGGACTGTCTAAAGAGTGAGAGGGTGAGCGATCACATGTAACAACGCTTATCTGATTAGTAATTAATTCATGTTAGTTAACGAATTAATGACAAGGTTGAAAAAAGAACAGAATACTACTTGAGCTTTCAATAATGCCAATTCTCTTTAATCAGATTGATCAGAGACCCAGCATCCACAGTGAGGAGGAAACTAATTTAAAGGAGGGCAGGTATGTTGTAACTTTAGTTTATTTCTTTCTTTATTTCTTTCTTTAGTTTATTTACTAAAATCACCACATGCATATCCCCAGCCGTGCCCCAGCCGTGTTACTGCCTCCCTTTCTAGGCATTCTTTCTTCATCTCTGAATTTTTAACACAGCACACCATCATGGGTTCCCAAGTACAGGCATCAGGTTCTCACCAACACTCCTTCTGCGACCCTCTCAGCAGCTCTTAGCACTTAACCCCTTCGACTCTTACACTTTGTGTTGACCATCACTGTATCCAGCAGCCCTGATTCCCAGCAGGAAGCACAGGATTTCTCGAGGAAGCCTGGGCCTAGAAAAGAGAACTGTCAATCCAGAAAGTAAAATGATGCTCGAGCGCAACATCCCTGCACAGTCCAAGGCCCAAAAAGGCGCAATTAAAAGTGCTCGATTGGTCTCAGCAAGAGGACCTGAGAAGAGATGAGAAGCAGAAGGCAAACCCAGTCCTTAGGAACTCTGAATATGGGGGTTGGGGGGTAGCGCAGCGGGTTAAGCGCACGTGGCGCCAAGCACAAGGACCGAGTAAGGATCCCGGTTCGAGCCCCGGCTCCCCACCTGCAGGGAAGTCGCTTCACGGTCAGTGAAGCAGATCTGCAGGTGTCTGTCTCTCCCCCTCTCTGTCTTCCCCTCCTCTCTCCATTTCTCTCTGTCCTAACAATGATGACATCAATAACAACAACAATAGTAACTACAACAACAATAAAAAGATAACAAGGGCAATAAAAAGGAAAATAAATAAATTTTTTTAAAACTCTGAATATTCCTGTGCAGCTTGCTTTAAATGTGTGTAGAGGTTTTCACTTTGGTGTAATAATTGGGAAAAGGTATTTGTACATAGCATATCTGATGAAGATTGATAGCAGATAGGGACCAGGCGGTGGAGCACATGGTTCAGTGCTCACATTACAGAGGATAAGGACCCAGGTTCAAGCCCCTGGTCCCCACCTTCGGTGGAAAGCTTCACAAGTCACTGTACTCCTACACAGTATGCCATCAACCATCTGACTAGCCCAACATTATTCTTCTGTTAAGATAATTTTAATCTGCTACCCATGTCTATTGTTTTATCGCTAATATCTTTTGTCAGTTTCCTTAGAGTTTGTAAAAATCATCTCCTGATTTTTTTAATTCAGTATGGTCTATCCTTTTACTTTAATTATTATCATTATTTTTAATTTTCATCTATAAAATGGAAACACAAACAAGACCATAGGATAAGAGGGGTACAACTCCACACAATTCCCACCACAAGAACTCCGTATCCCATCCCATCCCCTGACAGCTTTCCTATTCTTTACCCCTCTGGGATGCTTGAACTCTTGCTTGTGATGCTCTACTGGGTATATTGCTGTCCGGCCTGAAGAACACCAGAATGGCTTATTATTTCATCGTGTTTGTGGACAGTGTAATGATGGTCCATCTTGACTAGCGTCTTGGTGAAATGTAGATTTTTTTTTAATCTATTGCTTTTCTTCTCTATTTGTCAAATAGTCTTATCCAAATAGGATTTCATTGTTTTTGTTTGAATCTTAGTAATCTTGCTTTCAATACTCATAAATGATTTCTTCCATAATGTGTTTTTAGGAATAAAAACTTGCTTGATATTAACAACATACTCACTGATCAATATCTTAGGGCAACATACTTTGTATTTTGATAATGTGGAAATATTTTCCTAACTTGAATCATCTAATAAAGTTTTCATAGTCTAAGATCTTCAAAGATGATCAACAGAAACTAACACATCAAGTTTGTACTTATTTCTCTCTCTAAAAAGCTATGAGACTGGAATAGAAAGTAGACTCATTTTGATTAACAATACCATAAAAACAAGATGAGAAGACACATATTTTCACTCCATCTTTGAAACACCTTTTATCTTCTGAACACCCAAGGTAGTGTTTGCTACCTTCTCACTGAACTTTAAACTCCTTAAAAACAGGGATTTTTTTTTTTTCTTATTCAGTATGGTATTCTCAGTACTCAGAAATTGTGGCGGATGAAATGAATGACTAACACAGTTTGCGAGTAGAGTTAGCTATTGACTAATCAGCCATTGACACTCTTATTTCTCTAAATGAATTATTTTCTGACATCTAACCAACTGATTTCTGAACATGATTCAATCATCCTCTAAAAATATTCTCAAATGTATTGGGGGGATTTCCACAGGGGAATTTCTGTTATTTCATGATCTTCGCTTAAACACAAAAGACAGTTGGGCAGCTAAAGAAGTGGAGAGGAGGAGGCACAAGTGGCAGAAGAAATACTAAGATGCAAAAACATGACTGAGAAGCCTTTGGTGAGAGAACATCCTACTGGCAATACATCTGCTGTCTTCAGAAGCAAACCGAAGCACAGGACTGTGCTGATAAGTAGTTTTTCGGTGTCCAGTGTGGTATTTTCCTGACCTTTAGTCTTGGCATTTTTAATCTTGCTTCCATTAAAACACAGAGCCCCATGCAGTTCTCAGCAATGCCTTTGACAAATATGAATTGCAGCAATTATCCTAGAGGGACATAGCTGTGACTACAACAGGAACATCTTCTGATACCAGAGATGACAGCCATGTGGAATAAGATTTCAAGTAGACCTGTTTTGTTTAGAAAGTGAGGCTTAGTATCCACTAACCTCTGTTCTTAGAAAAAGGGGAGGCTTTATTTTGAAAACCTATTAATTCGTGTCTTTTATAAAAATAATATTCATACAGTTTGCAAATTCCAACGCTTTATCTTGACAGACAGAATAAGAGAAAATAAGCCACAAACAACTGAGAATGAGTCTCACATGTGTTAATAGCCTTAGAAAGGGCTACAGTAATAAGAACAGAAAGATAGAAGAGTATCCTCTGACAGTTCCAAAGGAAAAGTATAGCAGGTAAACATTCCCATCCTAGCAGTGTTCATTCACCTCTCAGAAGACACTGAAAACCCTACTTCACACTCACCCTCCAAGCTCAGCTTCTTGTTGAACTCTCAACCAGCAAGTTGCTGCCGTAGGGCCACCCGGGGTTGAAGCAGAATCTTCTAGACAGTCCTGAGTGTCCTCATCGTCTCCTGGGAGGTTTTCTGTTCCCCACTCTGAGAAACTGGAAGTCTTTTGTGAAGCACAGAGAAAGAGACAAAACCATTTGGAAATACAGCTTCGAGGGAAAGAACTCAGCCTGCTGACAGGCAAGGACTGTGTGTGGGAGTTCTCAGTGAGTTGGGAATGTAACAAGTTGTTGAAAGGAGTTGTTCACAGATTCTGTCAAAACTGTAGGAAGAAAGGGGGGAAGAACAGTTAAGAATACTACTCCTATCGTTACTTCTATTAGCTCTGTGATGAAAATGGCAACGTTGATGTTCTAGGGAGGAAAGAAGTCCAGATCACTGGTAAAGTTGGTGAATTATGGCATGTGCTTAAGAAACAAAGCTTTGCTTCTTGCAGAATACTTCATCTCACAGCGACCCTGTCTGCTGGTGAGAGCATATGGGGGCTAGGTACCAGACTTGTAAGGAGGCATCACAAGCTATTGGCATTACTCTTCCTCATTGACCGTTAACCAAAAGGAATACCTCTCTTAGTTTCTTCCTCTGTCCCTCCCTTCCTCTAGGACCTGTGGAATCATTCATTAATGCCCTGCCGAGGTAGCTGCAGCTGAGACTCAAACTGTAGTCAGTGCTCACTTTTGAGTTGAGAATTTCAGATGACCCATGAGTGATGTTATAATTATCCAAATGTTCTTTGACAGAAAAAAGATTTCCCACCAGAGAGTCTGAAGTTTCTTTTGGGGGTGCCAGGCAGTGGTAGTGTACCCAGTGCACATAACACCTTACACAAGGACCCAGGTTCAAGCCCTCACTATCCACCTGCAAGGGTAGCACTTCGTGAATGGTGAAACAGGTCTTCAGGTGTCTCTCTTTCTCTCTATCTCCCCACCCCCTCTCAATATCTCTCTGTCATCTCAAATAAAAATAGAAAGAAAGAAAGAGAAAGGAAGGGAGGATTCCCTGACTAGGGCCCTAGATGATCAGATGGTGTGACACTGACCAAACAGGCCATTATTAAGTGGGCCAGTCTCTTGTATCCAACTTTTGTAGTCTTTTCTTTATCTGATTATCTTAAATTTTCTCTCAGTTGCTTAGGTGTTGAGTATCATTTGTTGAGCCCAACCGGAGTTAGACTTTGAGGATCTATCTTCTTTGGGCCTTTCTGCTAGGCTGTCCTGCTAATTTGGTCTAAATCCAATCAATTACAGAATGTATGATGCCTTCTTTAGGCATTTCAACCATTATTGAACACTTTGAGTTATATAATTGCCCCTTGTTTATGGATATGCGCACACCTGTATCCAGTACCCTAAAGCCTAGCCTAATCTGGAATCTGTTACCTAGTTAAATGTTGTGCCATCTAACTTGGATGTAGATAGTTCCGTGTGTTAGGAAAGGTCTCATCAGATTTGATGAGTTGCGAGGTTGACTTCTCAGGCTGGTATCTCTGGTAGCAGTCCACAGTAGGATTTCAGTAGCAGCATAATGTGGGGTGACAGCATCAGTAGCGACCTGGTTGAAGTCAGCGAAGTTGGTATGGCGGTCAGGAATCATAGAGAAGGAATTTCAAGAAGTGTGGGCATGTCCTAGAAATACCAGGACTAGGAAAATGTGGGTCTTGAAGAGAATGCAAGGGGTTCCTTATAGTCTTAGAGAGAGTTAAAATATCAATAATTAATTATTATAGCCAGGTTAGTTGGGAGGTTTAGTATCTATATTAATACACATGACTTCACTATGCTTTGAACCCTTTTAGTGGTGTCTTACAAGGTCAAGGGAAACCTGACATTCCTTATCTACACTAATTAGCACTAGATTAGTAGGAGTTAAACTGGCATCTTAAATCTGAGAGGTTTCAGTTCTAGTCCAAACAGGTCTTTGACACCAGCTTTCACAATCCCCAAAAAGCCACCAGCTCACTTCTGTTCAGATTTCAGTTCACACCAAGAAATGATCTCTTGACAGATTTGATTGTTGCTACTTTTTATTCACATTGACTCAAAGCATTATTCTTATTAGTGACTTAATATTGATTTGAAAAATAAGATAAGCAGGATTTGATTCTACAACTTTTCTGCCACCAGAGTTCCTCGTCTCCATTCCCTCCATTGCAAACTGCAGTAGTTCTCCCAAGGTTTCAGATACGGGCTGACTATTATTTCTATAACTACCCATATTTATATGTATTTGCCCTTTTTTTTTTCTCTGTGCCCTGCCCTCTCTTCCTTTCTAAGTCACATCTACACCTATTACGACTTCCAGGTGTCCTTTCCTCTTTTCTTTCTGGATCCTGATGGAATTGGGGTTCAGAGCCCTCTGGTCATCTTCCTCTAACATTTACTCCTCTAAAAGGATAGGCCAAAATTCCTTTTGGAGTGCAGAAGGTCAGAGTTCTGGCTTCTGAAGTTGCCACTCCACTGGACATGGACATTGACAAGTAGATCCACACCCCCAGCCTGTCTCTGTCTTTCCCTAGTGGGGCAGGGCCCTGGGAAGGCAGGGCTCTGGGACACATGGGTGAGGGCGTCCGCTGAGGGAAGTCAGGATGGAATCACGATAATGTCTGCAGCTTGGTGTCTGAAAGGTGGTAAAGATATAAAGGAGGACAAAATGATTAATGAACAAGAATCAAACAGTAGGAACAAAGCAGATACGAACAGGGATTTTAGGGTGGAAAGAAGCCAGTAACTCCATTCTAGGCATGTTCATGTAACGGAAGACATGAATAGTAATTTTTGCTTGAGCTTAATAGCTAACATGCAAATAAAAATACTGTCTGAGAAGATTGTGTTAGACTTTATATTAGGGCTAGAAAGTTGGATTAGGGTAGAGAATAGCTCCCAAACTTGAAGAATATATACATTTAACTAGTTAACTGATGACATTGTTCTAAATATAGATATAACTTAGTTGACCATATATATACAATGTGGTGACGATTAATATCTCTTCTTTTTAAAAAAAATATATTTTATTTTAAAGAGAGTGATACAAAGAGAAAAGAAACACACAGAGAAAACACTATAACATTGCTCAGCTTATGGTGGTGCTGGGGACTGAATTTAGGAACTCAGAGCATCAGGCATGAAAGTTCCTGCATATTTTGAATTTGCAGTTTAAAGTAGGATGCCCTAGCTTCAGCATCCGTGTTTCTAAGTGTCACGCACATTATCAAAGCTTAACACTTTCTAGCATTGAGCTACATTTTTCTGGTCTCCTGGCATTACATAAATGAAAACAGAAGTTTTGCAAATTCGTTAAGAGAAGGAGCAAACACAAACATATTACTTGCATTACACTAAACACCATTTACTTTCCTGCAGAAATTATCAAATGGAGTTGGCAGTTGGACTTTTTTGGCTCAACATAAATGAAATGATGACATTTCCCTTATATTTATTAATTTGGCTTACTAGTATTAGCAATATTTGTACTGATAAAATACAATGAATAGTATAAGTAACTATCCCTTCACTGAAGTTTCTAAAGAGGGTTTTAAAATTTGTTAGGTTTTTTTTATTTTTAAGGAGAATTGTTTACAAGACAATTGTCATGTGAGTAAAATTTCTTCTCTTCCCATTCTCACTACCAATGTATAGGCAGCACCACCACCACCATGTACTGAGACTCCAGCAGCCACTCAACCTTAGTGCCCTCAGCCCCTGGTTTGGTTACAGCAGACCATACCTAGTCCAAGTTTAACCCTGTGTTTCACCCATCTTTCCCTGTCTCTTCCTCCTGTAGGTGAGATCATCTAATAGTCCTCCTTCTCCTCTGACTTATCTCACTTAGCACAGTTCTGTGAAGTTCATCTGAGACACTGCAAAGGAGATGACTTCATCACTGCTTACGGTGATCAGTGTCCCATCTGAGACGCTGCAAAAGAGATGACTTCATCACTTACGGTGATCAGTGTCCCGCCTGAGACGCTGCAAAGGAGATGACTTCATCACTGCTTACGGTGATCAGTGTCCCATCTGAGACACTGCAAAGGAGATGACTTCATCACTGCTTATGGTGATCAGTGTCCCATCTGAGACACTGCAAAGGAGATGACTTCATCACTGCTTACGGTGATCAGTGTCCCATCTGAGACGCTGCAAAGGAGATGACTTCATCACTGCTTATGGTGATCAGTGTCCCATCTGAGACGCTGCAAAGGAGATGACTTCATCACTTACGGTGATCAGTGTCCCGCCTGAGACGCTGCAAAGGAGATGACTTCATCACTGCTTACGGTGATCAGTGTCCCGCCTGAGACGCTGCAAAGGAGCTGACTTCATCACTTACAGTGATCAGTATCCTGTACCACAAATGCGCTGATCAATCATCTGTTACTGGGCATCTGAGTTGCTCACTCACTTGAACTATACAAATAGACACACCCACTCTTGGGGGTGAAAGAGAGGCTTCTTGACAACAATTCAGGGGATGTTGCTGTATTTTGTCTGCAGCTAGACTCAGTGACCTCTACAGTTCATATACTACAGTATTTGCTATTCCACAATTTCACTGCGTGGCCTGAAGGTATCTTTCATTTGTCACCATGCTCTCAAGCTCTCAAGCTGCAGATTTGATAGGACTTCTGTAACATTTTGGCATTCTGGAATGAAAGAATAAAAACAACAGATCAAATGTCTCCACAAATTACAAAACAGTTATGACAAATAAACAGTATTCTGTTTTTGTCCTTCTTTTGGGCACAACAAACTGAACAGACTTCAACAGTCTGTTGAACAGATTTCAACATAAATGGTTTATTTATACAACATAGTAAAACTCTTTTGTAACCCAGTTTTAGAAACTGCTACTGGGCATGTCGACATTTTAATGGCAGAGATTATTTAAAAAAGATATCTTGAGCCTCCGTGGCTTATTCAAAAACTGGGCAAGTTACCATGCAGGCATGAGGAAAATTGATCAGAGACAAGTAAAGAAATATTTATTAACAGCACATACACCTTCTGTACACATAAGAATACACAGAAAAATCTGAGTAACTTCCAGATGCAAAAAATGTTGGTGAGAAGAACTGGGGGGGGGGGGCTCAAAAAGTTTATCAAACAAAAAAAACAAATAAACAAACAAAGCACTGGTCACACCAGAGAAGCTGGACTAAAGTTTTCTCTTCTCCATTCATTGGCTCTTCTCTGGGAGAAAACCTTAATTCCCAGAGTTAATCTCCATTCTGCTTCCAGAGCCCCTCTTTTTTTTTAAATTTTATATATTTTTTATTTATAAAAAGGAGACATTGACAAAACCATAGGATAAGAGGAGTACAACTTTGCACAATTCCCACCACCAGATCTCCGTATCCCATCCCCTCCCCTGATAGCTTTCCCATTCTCTATCCCTCTGGAGTATGGATCCAGGGTCACTGTGGGATGCAGAAGGTGGAAGGTCTGGCTTCTGTAATTGCTTCCCCGCTGAACATGGGTGTTGACAGGTTGAGCCATACTCCCAGCCTGCCTCTCTCTTTCCCTAGTGTGGAAGGGCTCTGGGGAATCAGGGCTCCAGGACACATCAGTGGAGTTGTCTGTCCAGAGAGGTCTGGTCGGCATCATGCTAGCATCTGGAACCTGGTGGTTGAAAAGAGAGTTAACATACAAAGTCAAGCAAATTGTTGGCCAATCATGGACCTAAAGGCTGGAATAGTGCAGATGAAGAGTTGGGGGGGGGGTCTCCATTTTGTAGATAGCTAATAGGCATATTTTAATTATATTCCAAAGAGCCTATGGCTATACTAGTGTTTTTTTTTTTTCTCCCTGAGCGTGAAATCTGATGTGCAGGTGGATCCTAATTATTGTCTGGGGAGATGATGTCATGGCTGGAAGAAGGACCAGAAACCTGGATCAGGGAAGAGAGTAGCTCCTAAATATGGGAAAGGTGTATAAATATTATTGATTATAAGCCCTATTGATTTGATGTGATCTGGGGCCCATATTCGGCTTTCTAGGGCCCCTCTTAAGGAAACTGACCTTTTGCTAAAGGCCTATTTTGAGGAGACAGGATTTTGCTCCCCTTCAGTGGGGCGAGAGTCTAATCATCTGATGTCTGTGGGGCTTCAGGATTTTTAAGTTGTTGAATTTTTGCCACATTATTATCTTATCATGCTTTCTTTTATTTGCCTTTATAAAGACTGACAAAGAAGGGGCTTCAGAAAGGTCTGAGAATCATTGAGAAGTATTCAATCTTTTCTTTTTCTTTTCTTTTCTTTCTTGCCTCCAGGGTTATCTCTGGGGCTTGGTGCCGGCACTACAAATCCTCTGCTCCTGGCGGCCATTTTTTCCATTTGATTAGACAGGACAGAGAGAAGTTGAGAGGGGAGGGGAGACAGAGCGGGAGAGAGACAGATAAACAGATATACCAGAAAGAACTGTGTCGTGTAGATGGCCAAGATTTCCAGTTAATAAGCATGATGGACACTCTTCTTTTTTAATGGACTCCTTTTAAAAAATTATCTTTATGTATTTATTGGATAGAGACAGCCAGAAATCGAGAGGGTATGGGGAGAGAGATAGATAGAGATAGAGATAGAGATAGAGATAGAGAGAGAGAGAGAGAGAGAGAGAGAGCTGCAGCCCTGCTTCACCACTGGCAAAGCTTTCCCCCTGCAGGCGGAGACTGGGGGCTTGAACCTGCATCCTTGAACATTGCAACATGTGCACTCATCCAGGTGTGCCACCACCACCCCTCACAGTGATTGAATCAGGACATCCTTGCACAGGGCCCCAAAATGAAATGACTTGAACCACAACATATTCCATTAGTTTCCTTCAGGTGTGAGGGCCAGTACTCCTGAGCACTGACTCAAAGTGGTTCAAGAAAACTTTGGGTAAGCAGCCGCTGAAAGGTAGATAGAATAAATATTTCCAGACTTCCTCTCAGACTCATGGATTCAAAATCTCTTGGGTGAGACCTAGCTCATCATTTTTCTCTATTTTCCGGGTGTAAGGGTGGGCTGGTGGATTATAATGAGATGTTGGCACGGGGCGCTTTGAGTATCTTCCCAGCACAGGTATCTGCAGGACACTCTCACCCCTAACTGAGGTCTTAGTTGAATTAATCCCTGACATTTGAAAATATAAAAAAATAGATTTTTAATACAAAAATCAACAAAGGATCAAGGCAAAGTAAGAAGCCATGGCATGGTGGGAGTACAGTGTACATGTTGCCCTGTTCAGGGACCAGGGTTCAAGCCCTTGGTTCCCACCTGCAGGTGGAAAGGTTCATGAAATGTGACACAGTGCTTCTGGTATCTCTTTTTTCTGTTTTTCTGTGTGATAGGGGAAGGAGAGATAGAGAGTGAAAGAGAAAATAGGCCCCTGCAGGCCAGCTTCACCACTCGTGAAGATTCTTCCGCTGCTGGTGGGGAGTGGGTCTTGAACCCAGGTCCTTGAGCGTGGTACTGTGTGTGCTCAACTGGATGGCTCCTCCCTCTTTCATTTTTGTCTCTCTGTCTCCCACTTCCATTTAAATTCCTCTCTGTCTGTATATAATAATAAATAGTAAAAAGTTTAGGATACTTATACTGTCAAGCATATCAAAGATACAGATATGAGAGACCATGGCAACTAGCAAAGTCCTTTCAGACAGATGTTCAAGAGGCAGGTTTACTGCAGCATCTGCAGTGTGACAGACTGAGCACCTCAGTTTAGTCCACCAGTGAATTTAACCATATCTGAAATCATTTGAAGTGCCAGAGGGGAAAGTCTAGCTAAATCAGGGGTATTTGAAATGAAATTCTGAGGGTTGAGATGATCTTTTTCAACAGTAAGAGACAAATCATAAAAATTAGTGCCAGTGTGTTACAGGGCACAAGGACCCAGGTTCAAGCCCCTGGTCCCCATCTGCAGGGGGAAAGCTTCACAAGTGGTGAAGCAGGGTACACATGTCTCTCTCCCTCTCTATTGCCTCCTTCCTCTCAATTTCTGCCTGTATCAATCCAATTAATATGAAAGGATAATTTAAAAAATTAAAAGGAAAGAATTAGGACCAAGTATTCCCCAGAGGATATAGAGGTATTCCTGAGGAGTTTCTAAGATCTTTTAAAAAATTAAAAGGAAAGAATTAGGACCAAGTATTCCCCAGAGGATATAGAGGTATTCCTGAGGAGTTTCTAAGATCTTTTAAAAAATTTAAAGGAAAGAATTAGGACCAAGTATTCCCCAGAGGATATAGAGGTATTCCTGAGGAGTTTCTAAGATCTTTTAAAAAATTAAAAGGAAAGAATTAGGGCCAAGTATTCCCCAGAGGATATAGAGGTATTCCTGAGGAGTTTCTAAGATCTTTTAAAAAATTAAAAGGAGGGGTCTCTTGATTTGTGTAGTGGTTTCTTTTGCTGTGAAGAAGCTTTTTAATTTGATGTAGTCCCATAGGTTTATACTTGCCTTAGTCTTCCTTGTAATTGGATTCGTTTCATTGAAAATGTCTTTAAAATTTATGCGGAAAAAAGTTCTTCCAATATTTTCCTCTAAGTATCTGATAGTTTCTGGTCTAACATCCAAGTCCTTGATCCACTTGGAATTTACTTTTGTATTTGGTGAAATACAGTGATTCAGCTTCATTCTTCTGCATGTTTCAACCCATTGTTTCCAACACCATTTGTTGAAGAGACTCTGCTTTCCCCATGTAATAGTCTGGGCCCCTTTGTCAAAGATTAGATGTCCATAGGTGTGGGGCCTCATTTCTGGGCTCTCAATTCTATTCCACTGGTCAGTGTGTCTGTTCATGTACCAAGCAGTTTTGATGACAATGGCCCTATAATACAGTTTGAGATCTGGGAGTGTGATGCCTCCGGTTCTGTTCTTTTTTCTCAAGATTGTTTTGGCAATTCTAGGTCTTTTCTGGTTCCAGATAAACATTTGTAGCATTTGTTCTATTCTCCTAAAAAATGTGCTTGGGATCTTGATGGGGATAGCATTAAATTTGTAGATGGCTCTGGGTAATATATTCATTTTGATGATGTTAATTCTTCCAACCCATGAGCATGGAATATCTTTCCACTTCTTTGTGTCTTTTTCAATTTCTTTGAGTAGTGACTCATAATTTTCAGTATACAAGTCTTTCACTTCTTTGGTTAGGTTTATTCCTAGATATTTTATTGTTTTTGTTGCTATAGAAAAAGGAACTGATTTCTGGATTTCAATTTCTTCTAACTTAGTGTTTGCATAGAGGAATGCCACTGACTTTTGAATGTTAATTTTATAACCCGACACATTACTGTATTGCCTGATGATTTCCAAAAGCTTCTTGCTAGATTCCTTAGGTTTTTCCATGTATACTATCAAAAAAAAAAAAAAAAAAGAAGTAGAAACGCAAAGCAGAAATTGACTGAGTTTGGAGTATGGCACCAAAGTAAGAAAGCAGAAGTATACTAGAGTTTGCAGTGAGTACCTCCCTAATACTTCCTCTCCACTTTTCCAAGCTTTGGGTCCATGATTGCTCAACAATTTGTTTGGCTTTGTATGTTAACTCTCTTTTTAGTCACCAGGTTCCAGGTGTCATCAGGATGCCGGCCAGACTTCCCTGGATTGAAGACACCACCAATGTGTCCTGGAGCTCAGCTTCCCCAGAGACCCATCCTACTAGAGAAAGAGAGAGGCAGACTGGGAGTATGGACCGACCAGTCAACGCCCATGTTCAGCGAGGAAGCAATTACAGAAGCCAGACCTTCTACCTTCTGCAACCCTCAATGACCCTGGGTCCATGCTCCCAGAGGGATAGAGAATGGGAAAGCTATCGGGGGAGGGGGTGGGATATGGAGATTGGGTGGTGGGAATTGTGTGGAGTTGTACCCCTCCTACCCTATGGTTTTGTTAATTAATAAAAATAAAAAAAAATTTAAAAAAAAATTAAAAGGAAAGAATTAGGGCCAAGTATTCCCCAGAGGATATAGAGGCATTCCCAAGGAATTTCTAAGGGTTGTAGTTGGCACCAGGTAAATTTAAGAACTGCAGGGCAATTCTCAGACTCAGTTTCGTCAAATGCTAAAGTGATGAATCTTGTGAGATAGTTCCCTTGACATTGTCTTGATAAACAGCATCTGGAAGGTGGAGAGAACACTTCAGGTAAGTACACAGAAAATTTAAAGATGAGATTTACTGTAATGATTCTCTCCAAGAATGAAAACTAAGTGAAATGTACAGAAACACAAGGATGGCCTATTACAGATGCAGGATCCTTGTGCACTGGAGGCTTCTCCCGCCCACAAGCAGGACTGAGACTGTGCACTCCAGTGCCCTGACACTAGAAGCATCTAGCTGTTCTTCACCTGAGTGGGTATCTAGCTTTTCTGCTTTAAAAAACCTGGTTCAAAAGTTAGTGACCCACCCAGCTAGTCAGTGACCCTGAAACTTCAAGGTGGCAGTTCCGTGGAGAGATTTCTTATCCGAGGGCAGAGGAAACCCATCACTCCTGTTGCGTTTTGCTGCTACCATTTATTCTTTTTTTTTTTTTTTTTTTTTTTTTGCTAATTTTAAGTCCTGATTTTCATTTCTTGGGAGAGATAAGAGGTGATGATTTTCTTAGTGGATGGCGCATACGTTCTAACCCTGTTCAATGGAGCTAGTACAACATGCATTAAAGATTTGAAAGCTTGACAATGCAAACACATGTGTGGACTTCAGACACCAAAATATTAGAAGCTTCTCTATTATCTACCACCTTTTTAAAAGTTCCTGGCCAATATTTAGTATAAAAGATAAAGTAGAGGGTCGGGCAGTGGTGCAGCGGGTTAAGCGCACGTGGCGCAAAGCACAAGGACCAGGCATAAGGATCCCGGTTCGAGACCCCCCCCCACCCCCAGTGGTGAAGCAGGTCTGCAGGTGCCTTTCTCTCCCCCTCTCTGTCTTCCCCTTCTCTCACCATTTCTCTCTGTCCTATCCAACAATGAACGACATCAACAATAACAATAATAGCCACAACGAGGCTACAACAAGGGCAACAAAGGGAGAGGGGAACGGCCTCCAGGAGCAGTGGATTCATGGTGCAGGCACTGAGCCCCAGCAATAAATCTGGAGGTTAAAAAAAAAAAAGATATAGCAAGGGACTTTAAAATTAGAATATTCTTTATGCTTTTTGTGTCCAAAGCCCATTATTTATTGAACAGCAAAGGACAATGAAGAGATGTGGAAAAAAGATGAAAGAGAAGGAGGGATTAGAGGGAGAAAATTGCATGGTCAAAAGAGGGAAAATAGTCGAAGCCTCCAGATGGTGCTTCAGAATGGAATTTCCACTAGTTCCTCCAAGCCTTTCCCCCCCTCATTTCAGTCCAAGTCTCCTGTTATAAAATTAATGAAAATGTTGTCTGATAATAGAGGTGATTACTGATCCATCTGAAATATCAGTGTTGTGAAGAAAAATAAAGGCAATGCTACTTAAATTCCTCATTCCTATGACCAGGGAGTTTTTTCCTCAATTTAAATTATAGCAAAGGAGAGAGACAGAGAGGGAGGGGGCAATATTTATAGTTGGCTTTGTCTTTGTGGGAACACATGTAATTTCAGCCTTGAGAGATGCCATAACTGGCAAAATAAGGGACGTATATTAGGACAAACTGGCACAAGGAAAATGGAAGGAAATGTGAACTAGGCTGCTTGTGGTTATCTTCGCAAAGGCGTTTAGCTTTTAGGTCACTTTTATTGAAGCTAGTTATAACACTAATGAGGCCATGGAGAACTTAAGGAATAGGCCTGCCATGCCAGCTTATTATTGTTCCACGTATGTTGTGAAGTGAGTGGACTGAATGCTAGTCTTTTAGGACGTGGTTTATTTCAGAGGCGAAGTTTATTCCAGATGCCATACATAAATGCCACTTAGTTGACTTGACTTAGTCTCTCAGCAGAAGTCTATCAAATTATGAGACATAGTTAAATGAAGTGCATGTTGGGTTTTAAAAGCTGTACCTAATTACCCCTGAATGCATCTCCAGAGGAATCTTTTCAGTAACATAAGAAATATCTTTTGGGGTATTTGAAATATCTTTTCGGGCAGTGGCGCACCTGGTTAAGCACACACATTACAGTGCACAAGGACCTGGGTTCAAGACCCTGGTCCCCACCTGCAAGGGGAAAGCTTTACAAGTGGTTAAATAGGGCTGCAGGTATCTCTCTTTCTCTCTATCTCACTCTTTCCCCATCCCTCTCAATTTCTGTCTTTATCCAATAAATAAATTAAAAACTTGGTAATCTAATCCTCTGATAAAATAAAATGTTTAATAGGGAACTAGTGCACACATAAAAAATGATAAATCAACCTCTCACTTACACAAGAAGTATCTTTTAATTTTGAGGACAATGATAGCCTATATAGACCATCATAGAGTAAAATTGCCATGTAGGTCAAATTGGCTCACTTTATAGAGCCCTCAAGACTTTAAGATGTTTCTGGTTACCAAAGCAAATTCTGAAAAGCTATGCTGGGTCACAGTGGACGTAGAATTAGATGGTGCAGCTACTCACTGCTACCATAAGCCTATCAGAATAACATCTTTTCAGAGGTAAAAATAGATTCAGGAAGAAATAATAACTTTTAAATCTCAAGCATAACAATATTTGACTTACTGTGCAAAGAAGATTCAGAAAGTAAATGAGTGTTTACATTTGTTCTTAATCATAATGTGAAGCAGTTTTTCTTTTTTTAAAAAAAGTAACTTGAGTAACATGGGCGGTGGCGCAGTGGATAAAGTTTTAGACTCTCGAGTTTGAGATCTTGAGTTTAATTCCTGCCATCACCTATGCCATAGTAATACTCTGGTTCTCCCTCTCTCCTCCTCTCTCCCTCTATTATCATTCAATAACAAACAAATAAATATTTTAAAAGGAAAACAGTGAATAGAATTTACCTTTTCAATTACTCAGAAAATAAAAAATGTTTCATCTGTGGTCGGGCAATGATGGCAAATAAAAGTTGACACTAGCAGAAAATGATATCTGATTGGTCGAACATAGTAACAGAGGAGGACCTAGAGAGAGTTGAATTGTTATGTGGCAAACTGAGAAATGTTACACATGTAACAACTACTGTATTTTCCTGTCGACTATAAACCATGAATCTTCCCAATAAAGAAAAATAAATAAATAAAATAAAGAAGCAAAGAAATTCCAACTTTTAATGAGGTGATTGGTATTAGAGTAGAACCAGGAACAAACAACAAGAGCTATGTTCACAGCTGCATTATTCGCAGTAGCCAAAGAATGGAATCAGCCTAAATGACCATCATCAGATGACTAGGACTTCCTTTTGTAAAACTTTCTTCTCAGAGTTGAATCTTTAAGACTCGTTTACAGAGATAGTTCACTTAATGAAAGAAATCTATGCCTTGGGGCCAGGTGATGGTGCACCTAGTTGAGCGCACATGTTACAGTGCACAAGGACCCAGGTTTGAGCCCCCGTCCCCACCTGCAGGGGGAAAGCTTCACGAGTGGTGAAGCAGGGCTACAGATGTCTCTCTGTCTCTCTGTCTCTGTCTCTCTCTCTTTCCCCCTTCCCTCTCAATTTCTGACTGTCTCTATCCAACAAATAAAAATTTTAAAAAAATTTAAAAAGAAAGAAGCCTGTGCCTTAAGTTGAATTGTCAATGATGATCTGTATCTGCTCGGGTCTCTAAGGAGAAGATTTCGAGCCAATCTCCGTACATTTTCCTGATCTGCTGGATCATTTTTCTGTATTTCCCCCATGGACATCATAAAGAGAGCTTGAAGCAGTACCTCTGCATCGTAAATGTGCCTGACGTAAAACATTCCTCCTGTGTTTTTGTCTTTCTATACAAAAATCCATAGCAACAGGGCTGGCTCCTGTTACTGCTAGGGTAACCCACAGACACAGCATTAAACGCTCACAAAGATTTAATACCTTTCTGGGTCTGGGCCGAAGCACACTCAGTTAAGCTCACAGGGTACTAAGTGCAAGGACCCACACAAGAATCTAGGCCCAGTCCCTTGGCTCCTCACCGGCAGGAGAGATGTTTCACAAGCTGCAAGGCAGGTCTGCAGATGTCTGTTTATCCGTCTCTCTCCCTCTCTGCACATTATGATCAAGAACAAATGTAAACACTCATTCACTTTCTGAATCTTCTTTGCACAGTACATCAAATCTTGTTATGCTTGAGATTTAAAAGTTATTTCTTCCTGTATCTATTTTTACCTCTGAAAAGATGTTATTCTGATAGATTATGGTAGCAGTGAGTCTAGCATGCATATGGATAAGGAATGAAGAGGTAGGACAGGCTGGGGAGACGCTGAGCAGTGATAGACTTCCAGCAGAGATCTCAAACACACCATGGGGATGTCCAGTACTCTAGCTATGTGCTAGTCGAAGTGGCTAGATCTTTCTTTCCTGAAATAGTCCCTATCTTGGAGTAATCAGTAGGCAACATTCTAGATTGGTGGATGGAGGCATAGGTGTCTTGGCCCCAGAGAAAATATCTGGACTATATTCATCACAATCTACTAGAATTCTACCCCTAAGATTGAGAAGAGCCACTTGATTCATGTCATCTGAGTACAGTTTCTCCAGTACCGTGGCTGGACCTTCCCCAGGGTCAACTTCCATAGCAAACTAAGAATAAACTAGAGCCACTAGGAGGGAGCCATCACTGTTGGGCTCGGGGATACAGCAAATGCCTTGTGTTGACTTGCTCACCTGCCCGTTCTAGTTCATTTAGTACTTCTAGACTAAATTTATCTCACAAAGTGACCCTGAGATATATATATATAGTCAATCTAGCCCGATTCTGAAATCTTGGTTACTGAAATTCAAATTAATTAAATGTTAAAAATTTAATTCTCAATATCTTTAATTTAAAAAATTAAGATTAAGTTTGTGTTTATGTTTCAACAACTGTACTATAAACTGTTAACTGTTGTGTAATGTAATTACAACTGTACTATAAACTGTTAACTGTTGTGTAATGTAATTACAACTGTACTATAAACTGTTAACTGTTGTGTAATGTAATTGGCTGGAGATGGTGTCAGCCTGATGGAACTTGCAAGTGGCGGGGGAGGCCGGCCTTCTTTGCCTGAGTAGGAGCTGGTAGAGGAGGCAGTGCAGGGGAGCGACTGGTGCGGGTTTTCGAGATTCTGGCCAGAGAGATGGCGCGGAGGATGCCTCTCTTCTGGGACTTGGACACACGTGAATCTTAACTTTGCTAGTTACATGATCTGGCTGACTCTTACCCCTGATTCCCGACACCTTCTCTGTGACACGGTGACCCCAGACTTATCTTCTCAGGACCCTCCAGACTACAACAATAAACATGGGGGCTGAACTTCTGGTAACTGACTCACACACTTTCTGGACCTAGCAAGTTCTCAGTCCCAGCAGATACTTGCTTATTTTGCAGTACCTAGATATTTGACCTTTACCCTCTTATCACCCTAATAAAACCTTGAATTGTTTAAAACTGTTCCCAGCGCCCTGCAGGCATTTCCTTGCATGCCACACAGCAGTGGCAAACTTCCTTAGGTTTTAGTTACAACAGTTAATTTCCCAATAACATGGAAAAATTGGTTTTTAAACTTACATCCCTAACTCTGACAATGCTTGTCCTTAACAGCAAGTTGTAGCTACTATGTTTTTTAAAAACATTTATTTATTTATTCCCTTTTGTTGCCCTTGTTATTTTCTTGTTGTTGTTATTGATGTCGTCGTTGTTAGATAGGACAGAGAGAAATGGAGAGAGGAGGGGAAGATAGAGAGGGAGAGAAAGACAGACACCTGCAGACCTGCTTCACCACCTGTGAAGGGACTCCCCTGCAGGTGGGAAGCCAGGGACTCGAACTGGGGTCCTTATACTGATCCTTACGCTTCGTGCCACGTGCGCTTAGCCCGCTGTGCTACTGCCAGACTCCCGTAGCTCCTATAGCACAAATGGTAGATCATTTTGGTCATTGCAGAAAATTCCCTCCCAGAACACAGGAAGATAGAGATTTGTTGAAGAGACTTTATCTGACACAATTGTTTCAGGAAGGTGGTGATTGGTTCACAGATGAGAGAAACTCAAGTTAGTCCCATGCTAATCCTGCTCTTTATTTGTTTTCCCTGCATGGAAAACAAGCTAGAGAATCAGAGAGCATTTCCATGTGCCATTTAGACCTTCTAAAAGTCCACATTTCACTCGGAAATTCCATGAGGAACTTTTTTCTTTAATCCTAAATTCAATTTTCCCCCCCTCCATAGTTGTAGGAATCGGGCTTTCTATTTATTGTCATGCTACTGGTGTTTTTATATCAGAATGGCAATTTTGGTTCTTGATATAATTTCATAATATACAAATACTAACGAGAGACATTTGAGACTTGAATCCAATTCTGCTTTGAATATAATAAATGCAATAATTTTTTAACTAACTCCTACAAAGGAAATCTTTGTAGGACTGAATGCCTTTACGTTTTTAAAAGTAACCAGCTGACAGACACTTAGCAGTCCGCAGAAACCAGCTACCTTTTATCCTCAATGTTTGTGCCACGAGAGACTAACTTTCTCCATCCAGTAAATACAAACCAGGTGGAGCCAGTGTTTTTAAAGGAGCCAGACAGCCAAGTCCAAGCATGGAAGCTTCATTCAATATGGCTTGCAAAACAATGGGAATTGATTTTTTTTTCTAAGTTCATAAAACATTTGTTTAAAACAGTCAGATATAAAAATGAACATGTCTAACAAAAACATTATTAGCAATGGACATATGCCCAACACATATAAGGTAACAAAAAGAGAAAAGAAAACAACCAGACCACTGCTTTTAGGATCTGCTCCTGAATGTCTGCTTACTTCTGGGTATTTTATAGACTTGTGACATTTAAATTTTACCTTAAGGCTACACTTTGTTACTTTAATTGCGTCTTGGGTCACTGCTATTTATCCTTTCCCCTGCCATAGCCACAGGGTTTTTTTCCTTTGACAGGAATATCCCTCCTCTGTATTCCCCACCCCACTCCCAGGTCCTCTCTGCCCTTTGCTCTCTCCCTTCCCACAGAGACCATGAATTTTCTGTTTCCCTGCTCTTTAAGTTCCAGTGGAGTCTGACAACTCAAAGCATGTGGCAGGAGAGGCTGGAAGTTTGGGAAAGAGGAAAAGACGCAGTATTTCCAGCATATCCAGCCCAGGTTCCATCTCACTAGATCCAGGTGCTGTACTGTGTCCCCCTTTATGTTTAAAGATGTCTTAAGTGTGCTTTCATTTATTCTTTCCACAATGTTCCAGGCACTTCCCTATTGTGTTACTATTTAATCACTTAATAACTATATTCTGGTTTAGACTAAGATAATTTTTTTCGTCTAGCAAGACCAGGTTTTCCATTCTCTTGATCTTCCAAGAAATGACAGTAAGGAAAGTCCATTTAATTGAGCTCACTCTTAAGACGAGCCATAAATACATTTTGAGGGAGTCGGGCGATAGCACAGCGGGTTAAGCGCAGGTGGCGCAAAGCGCAAGGACTGGCAAGAGGATCCCAGTTCGAACTCCGGGCTCCCCAACTGCAGGGGAGTCGCTTCACAGGCGGTGAAGCAGGTCTGCAGGTGTCTGTCTTTCTCTCCCCCTATCTGTCTTCCCCTCCTCTCTCCATTTCTCTCTGTCCTATGCAACAACGATGGCATCAGGAACAACAAGAATATAACTGCAACAATAAAAACAACAAGCGCAACAAAAAGGTAAAATAAATAAACATTTAAAAAAACATTTTGAACACTTTAAAAATACTTTTTCCCATTCATTACTATGAGTGATTAGTACCTACCAAAGGTGAGTTTCCCTCAGTAATTATTTTATTCTGCCAATCGCAGAACTATGTAAAAATACCTATGCCAAAAATATAATTGCTGACTTGAATCTGTTTCCCAGGTCCAGGCAAGGGTATTGTTTGAGAGACAGTGTTTTTCCAGTTGGAAGATACAACTGCAGATTCCTGAATATCTTGAGGCAGAACAGAATTCAAATAATGCTACTTAGAACTAAGTATTTATTGCCAGTGGGTATGATAAAAGAAACATCTTGGAAGGGGTGTGGAGAAGAAATGAGTGGCCTGGCTGAAGATGCTGGTAGGAGAGAGAAAGCCTTCCATTTCTAATTCCTGGTGGACTGACTCCTTTGATATTTTTAAAGGTTTTAATTTTTTATTATTAGATAGAGGCAGGGAAATTGAGAGGGGAGGGGAAATATAGGAAGGGAAAGAGACAGACACCTGCAGCCCTGCTTCACCACTCCTGAAGCTTTTTCCCTGCATGCTTGAGCCTGGGTCCTTGAGCACTGTAATGTGTGTGCTTAACCAGGTGTGCCACCGCCTGGCCCCACACTGACTCCTTTTAAATCACACCTTTCACTAAGAACAAATGCCTATGCAGATAAACTATGTTTAGTATGTTTGAAGGTATTAAAATATCGCAAAGCATCGAGAAATTGAAAGGATATAACTGTATAAAAAAAAAGTGGTGGTAGTGCAGCGGGTTAAGCACACATGGCACAAAGCGCAAGGACCTGCGTAAGGATCCCGGTTCGAGCCCCTGGATCCCCACCCCCAGGGGAGTCACTTCACAAACAGTGAAGCAGCTCTGCAGGTGTCTATCTTTCTCTCCTCCTCTCTGTCTTCCCCTCCTCTCTCCATTTCTCTCTGTCATATCCAGCATCGACAACCTCAGTAACAAAAGCTACAACAACAATAAAAAACAAGGGAAAATAAATAATTTTTTTAAAGCCCACAGCAACAAGTATACGATGCTGTTCTAATGCTTCTCTCCAAGCTATTTGAAGATTTGTCTGTTGAACTAAGAGCCTGAGAAGGTAGTCCAAAATTTTGACAATCTCAAGGGGTGAAGATTCAAGCATGCTGGAAAAAATAAGACTTAGTAAATACTTCTTACTTTTAACTGGGTCTCTTACAGAACAGAAATCAGATAGGAAAATCAACTAGAATTCAGAAAAGTTGAAAGCTTAATGTTGAGGGAGAGAGAGCAGCTAGCTGGGGCCATTGCCCAGTTCTCTGTCCCCTGTTCCCCCAGAAGAGGGGTGGAAGTCTAGACTGACTTCTACATGGAACAATCACAAAGAGAGCCAGTCATGCTTCAGGGAGACGATGACCACTACTGGGAGGAATTACGGACAGAAAAGGAGAAGAAAGTACAGGCCATGCAGGCAGGTAGACCTCTGGATTAGGAGAGAGGTGAAAGCCCTGAACTTCCTGGTCTCCCCAGCTTTCTAGTCCCTTCAGAGGAAGGGCGGGACCCTCTGGGGATGTTCTTCAGCCTTTGCTCCCAGGGGTCACATCTGCCTCCATCTGTGTGTTGTGGCCTTTGCAGTCAGGGAGTGAAGGAGCTGGGGCAGGATGTGCAGACACACTGGGCTTCTGGGCCTGATCATCTGCGCCTTCTCCTGGCTGCCTGCTGGGTGCAGGGGAGGAACACTGCTTTCCTAAGCTGCCCTCCAATACTAAGGCCTTGTTAACTCAGTTTGAGAGTGCAGAAAAATATCAACCCTAATCTAATAAAAAGAAACAAAAGTAAATTAACTTTGAAGAAACAGAGTGTCATATAAGACTTCTGATTACTTCATGTTTATGCAAAACTTTCATAAAAAAACTGTCAGAGAACAAGAATAAAATTAGGAAAAAAAATCATATTGAAATAAAAAAACAGCAACTACAGATTATTTTAAAAAGAAGTCAAGATGCCATTAAGAGAGGCCTTTCAAATTGGAGAGAAAAGTGAAAATATCCATAGAATAGAAGAAACTGTTTGAGTGGTCTGGGAGGTGGTGCAGTGGGTAAAGCAGTAGACTCTCAAGCATGAGGTCCCAAGTTCAATCCCCAGCAGCCCATGTGCCAGTGTGATGTCTTATTCTTTCTCTCTCCTGACTTTCTCACTGATAAATAAAATCTTGAAAGAAAAAAAGAAAGAAAGCAACTATCTGAGACAAATGAGATTCAATGAAATGACTAACATATATAATTGGAGTTCCAGGTAAGTTACAAAGAAAAAAGAAAGTGGATAAAATAAATGCTAGAAGACATATTAACCAATAGTTGTTTTTTGTTTGTTTTGATTTTTAAAAAAAATTAATGTGTAGAGTCACATATACAAGAAAAATACAAAGAGCAAATAAGAAAATCAAAAATAAAATCCACCTAAGAACACTGCAAAGTAAATTTTTTTAAGATTGTTGGGTGAATGTGCTATTCAAATGTAAAAAATAAATTAGGACTCAGTGGAAAATCACCTCTCAATATACCTTTCATCTTTATGCATTTATTTGAATAAAAATTCTTATTTTTTGTTTGTTTAATTTTCATTTATAAAATGGAAACATGGACCAAACCATAGGATACGAGGGGTCCAGTTCCCACCACCAGAACTCCATGTCCCATCCCCTCCCCTGACAGCTTTCCCATTCTCTATCCCTCTGGGAGCATGGACCCAGGGTCACTGCGGGATGCAGAAGGTGGAAGGTCTGGCTGCTGTCATTGCTTCCCCGCTGAACATGGGCATTGACTGGTCGATCAATGCAGTCTTATTAGTTGTGTTTTCTTTATACTTGCTTTCTGCATTCTGTTTATAAAAACTTATGTTATTTCATAGTAAGTATGATATTTTCCCTACATTATCTTAGAAGACTTAAAGAATTAAAATTAAGCACCAATGGAAGGTACTAAATATTTTTAGAAAGTATTTAGGCAAAGTTTTATGCTAAAGTCCCCAGAGTGAACTTTCTATTATCATCTCATTTGATGTGTGTGTTGTTTTTTTTCTACACACAAGCCCTGTTTGGTTTTATACCAACCCAGCTCAGTTTCTCTGAGACTATTTCTTCTTTTCTTGGATATATCTTGTCTACTATACAGTACTCTTAGTGTCCAATTCCAGACAGCCAAACCTCTCCATGCACAGAGTTTGTAGTGGACTGGATAGTGCATTCTACTACTTTGACCAACACCCCATATTTTCTCTCTAGATCTTTGATGATTCATTTTCTCCAAATCATAAGACAAGAAAGCAGAAAGATAGGCATGCTTGCTCTGGGTAACAAAAGTTTAGTTTAGCACCAGGATTCCTTGCTGCACACCCCCTCCCCGTCTGAACATCTGTGGGACATTATGAGACACTTAAAATTGTGGCAGCATGTTTGGACACTGCCGTAGCATCCAGTGGTGAAGAAGTGGATAGAGAAAATGTAGTGTATATCCATACTGGAGTGTTTCCTAGCTGTAAGAAAAGATGAGAGCATGTTTTCTTGCTTCCAGCATGGATTGAAATAAAGGGGATCATTTAAATGTAAGAAGCCAAAGGAGATGATCTCATTTCTATGAGGAATATGAGAAACAAAACAAGGCCAAGCAAAAAAAAAAAAAAAAAAAAAAAAAGGGAGAGAGAGAGAGAGAGAGAATAAAAATAAACCCTTGGTCTATCTCAGCAGATGTGAGAACACTAATGGGGAGAGAAGGGAGGGTCTTAAAGGAGGGTGGGGACACAGTGGACCACAGTGGGTAATGATGCCACTTGGTTGGGTGGCAGTGAGGTGTGCTTGCATCTATTTGAGAAATGTGTGAAACTGCATCCTTGAAACAATACCTGCCTGATAAAACGGCATTTCCTCCATTAAAAGCACATTTTAAACGTTGCGGTAATAGACAAATGTCCCAGAAAGTCTTCTTCCTCCTCCTCCCGGCTCTCATGATCTGGCTAGTGTACGGAAAGCATTAAGGACAGGACCAGAAGCAGCTGGCCGTGACTCACACTTTCACATGGGCATACTGTACAAACAAAAATATCTTCTGTACAACTCCTGTCAATTCCTTGTAAAGACTTCCAGACAAAAACAGGAAGTGTGGTGGCACCCAGTTGAGTGTTCATGTCATTCAGAAACAATCCTTGGGCAACAGGGACAGCTCAGGTTATAAGAGCATCAGCCTGCAAGCCCAAGGCCCTGGAGACTATAGGTTCAGTCCTGGCACCACTATGTGTCAGGGCTGGAAGTGATCAGGTCCCCTCTCTCTTACTGTCCTCTCTCATTCTCTCCCTCTCGCTAATAAATAAGTAAATAAAAAAATACATATTTAAAATATCGTCAACTAGATATTCTTTTCAAGACACCTTGTAATATACGAGTTAAAAAATCAGTAAGGTCATTCCCATATCTAATCAATCAATGTATACCCAAAGAAGAAAACCTACAGGTGATCTAGAGTAGGCGTCGACGGCAACAAGGTGGCTTGCTGTCAGAGCAAAGTAGAGATGCCAGAGTGATCTTTTCAGAAAGAAAATGTGATCACAACTGTCTTCTACTTGACCCCCACCTGTTGTTCCCCATAGCACTCAGAATAGAAAATGAAGCGTGAGCATTTCAAACCAGACGCCAGCTTTTTTTAGGAAGCATCAACTGGCCCTGTTGTCTTAGTCAGTGGGTCTCAACAACACTGATCTTCACCTCAAACAGGGAGTAAAATATAGATGTTCGACTTGGTTATTACAATAGCACTTATGATGGTTTGTGACCATGACAGCAAGTCAGTTGCTTATTTTATATAGATTCAAATTGCCTATGGGGCCTTACGTCAAAGGAGGCTCCTTTGCAACATGACAATAACACACTATAGAAATGATCCCTGAAAGTATAGTCTTCTGTAACATGACAGGAACAATGGAACCACCCTAAAATATTTTTCAGACTGAGCCCGAATTCCCAAAATTATTAGCAGGGGAAAGAAGACTGAATGGTTCAGTCAGGTCTTAAGGCGTATCTAAATCCTGGAATCCAAATTATTTCTTTCATTCTTTTTGTAAAAATTTTATTGTATTTATTTTTATTTTCTGAGACATAGAGAAATTGAGAAGGAAGGGGGAGTTAGAAAGGGTGGAAAAAAAAGAGAGAGAGAGACACCTAGAGGCTTCCTCCCTGCTGTTGGAGACCAGGGACTTGAAGACAAGCCTTGGTTCATGGTTGTACAGTCAACCATATGCACTACTGCCCTGCTCCATTTTTCGTTTTGTTTTGTTTTATCCTGACAGAGAATAAGACTCATCCAGGACACTTGAAAAATCTATCAAGTATAATTTAGGTTAAAGACACATACTGTCATTTCTACTAGTATACAAGTGATTTTATTTAGTGACTAGGGAGAATGTTTCGGTTTTTCTTTAGCATATGTTTTGAAGATACCCTCAAAGTATATTTCTGCTAAGAAACAAAGAAATAAAAAAAATCAGTGGCACAGCTACATACAAGATACTGGGTACTATACAGCAAACCCTAACAAAAGGACTTTTCAAAGTTAACCCAATTACCAAATAATGTGATGATAACATTAGCTATCCATTGTCTTTTTGAACCCTAAGACAGCAGAAACCTCACATCTCCACTATAGAGCCCCTACTTCCCCCAGTCCTCGAACCTTAGGATAGGGCCCACTTTCCCACATGCCTCTCCCAATACATATCAAATAATATTGCATCTGCCAATCACAACCTAATCAATGCAACGATTGCCACCTCAACATACTTCAGCTCAGACTGTGTCCAGAGACTTCACATGTGGAATGACAATCCTTCAGCTTCATTATTCAGGTGAGACCTTTCCTTTCATAGTATACTCTAATTCCATCCCAGGTGGTTCATTTTCTAACAAAGTCCCAAAACCTAAATACACACCAGGTTCTGTGAGAGAGAGCATATGTTCACACATATCCGTAAACTACTGCAAAATATATACCTGAAAGCAGAAGTACACTAGAGTTTGTAGTGAGTACCCCCCAACACTTTCCACTATTCTAACCTTTGGGTCCATGATTGCTCAACAATTTGTTTGGCTTTGTATGTTAACTCTCTTTTCAGCCACCAGTTTCCAGATGCCATCAGGATGCCGGCCAGGCTTCCCTGGACTGAAGACCCCACCAATGTGTCCTGGAGCTGCGCTTCCCCAGAGACCCACCCTGCTAGGGAAAGAGAGAGACAGACTGGGAGTATGGACTGACCAGTCAACACCCATGTCCAGCAAGGAAGCAATTACAGAAGCCAGACCTTCCACCTTCTGCAACCCACAATGACCCTGGGTCCATGTTCCCAGAGGGATAGAGAATGGGAAAGCTATCAGGGGAGGGGATGAGATATGGAGATTGGGTGGTGGGAATTGTATGGAGTTGTACCCCTCCTACCCAATGGTTCTGTTAATCTATCCTTTCTGAAATAAAAAATAAATTTAAAAAATCTAAACAATGTCTTATTTGAGTAAAAGAGTAGAAAAACAACGCTATAATATCCCCATCTCTGACAGAATAGGTTTTTCAGATTTAACAAAACTCGCAAAAAATGACATGACATTAATATCAATTAGAATATCTGATTACCCAATATCTGGGAAATTAGTCTCTTAACTACTAAATAAATAAATCATTGTTTAATTGAAATTGAAATCAAACTGAGTACTGGTCTTTTGTCTGGCAAAAACATGACTGAAAGTACAATAGTTTGCTCAGTAGGTTTTGAAACTGTTTTCATACTTACATTGTGGAATCTCACTAAGAGGAAGAATATCACCAGTTATTACATAAACCTCTCAAACCTAAAAACAAGAGAAAGGATACAGAAAACAAGAACAAATGCAATTCTGGCTCGTCTACATGTCTAGCAGACATGTCGCTAGCTGGGTCCTCTCTTCCAGGTGAGGTTAGCTCAGTCTTTCAAAGGTACTGAGACAAAGTCCATTAGCTTGCTGGGCTTCCATTTGCATCACCATGAAGATGCCTTACCAGTTCCCAAGAGAAAAAAACTTTCAGATGACGAATTTGAAAGGGATTTGTTTTCTGATTAAAATAAAATCCCACTTACCTTGACTCCATGCCTCATTACACAGTCAAACTCACAAATGGAGGTGTGGAGGGTATCCCCAGGGGACAAAGACGGCAGGCACTGGCACCAGTTCTGATCCTGCTGCTTGTCAGTACAAGTGACCTTTCTCCATCAGGTCCATTTGTATTAGGAAGTTGATAATAACTTACAAGTTTCTAAGATTATGTGGATGTCGTTACACAGAACACCCACCACCCAAATTCTATGTCCCTTCCCAATAAACTTGTGAGATGAGATTATGAAAGTGAATATTGTATCCAGCGGCCAATGTGAATGGAAGGGATTACAATAAACCCTCCTCGTGAATGGAACTGTTACAATCATTAGATATGGGAACATTTACTCTGTATTAGATACTCTAAGCAATTCGACTGGTACTTTATGACACCTCTATGGGTAATTATTTTATTTGTATTTATTTACCGAATAGAGACAGAGAGAAGTCAAGAGCAAAGGGGAGACAGAGAGGAAGAGAGACACCTGCAGCACTGCTCTACCACTTGTGAAGCTTTCCCCCTGCCGGTGGAAACCAGGGGCTTCAACCTGGGTCCTTGTGCGCTGTAACATGCGTTCAACCCCATCCCCCTACCTTTTTTTTTTTTAACTAGAGCTCTACTTAACTTTGGCTTATGATGGTATGGGTGATTGAACCTGGGACTTCAGAACCTCAGGTATGAAAGTCTCTTTGCACAGACATTAAACTAACCACCCCTCTGGGTTAAGTATTCTTTTTTTAAAAAATATTATTTATTCCCATTTGTTGCCCTTGTTGTCATTGTTGTTGGACAGGACAGAGAGAAATGGAGAGAGGAGGGGAAGACAGAGGGGGAGAGAGAAAGACAGACACCTGCAGACCTGCGTCACCGCTTGTGAAGCGACTCCCCTGCAGGTGGGGAACCAAGGGCTTGAACTAGGATCCTTACGCCGGTCCTTGCGCTTTGCACCACGTGCACTTAACCCACTGTGCTACCACCCGGCTCCCATCTGGGCAAGGATTCTTATAGCCATTTTAGATATGAAAACTGATGATGTTGTGCCTCAAATAAGGTAGAAAATCACTCAGTTAAGTTGGGGCTACCAACACTGGCAGAGAAATTTAGGTATCCTTATGTACTTTATAAAATACGCTTTTCCCAGGAGCTACTCTCTGCCCTGATCCAGCTTTCTAGTCTTATTTCCAAGTCTGACTCCATCTCCCCAGACAATATTTGTAGCCCACCTGCATGTTAGCTGTAGGGCTCAGGAAAAGCTAGTCAAGTCATGGGCCCCTTGGAATAGACCTAAAATAGACTTCCTAGCTTTTTCCAACATGAAGACCCCAATTCTCATCTGTCATATTCTTCTATTCTTCCTAGCTTTTTCCAAAATGGAGACCCCATATCTCATCTGCTCTATTTTTACCTTCAGTTTCCTGATTATTAAACAATTTGTCCTTCTTTATGTCTTAATGATTTGTTAGCCACAAAGTTGCAGATGCTTCCATGATGCCATTGTGACTTCCCTGGGCAGACGACCTTACCAATGTGTCCTGGAATCTCCCCTCCCCAGAGTCCTGCCCCACTAGGGAAAGAGAGAGAGACAGGCTGAGGGTTTGGATCCACCTGCCAACGCCCATGTCCAGAAGAAAAGCAATTACAGAAGCTGGGCCTTCCACTTTCCGCACCCCATAAAGGTCCTGGGTCCATACTCCCAGAGGGATAAAGAATAGGAAAGTTTCCAATGGAGGGGGTACAGTGAGGAACTCTGGTGACACCCCTCTTATCCAACGGACTTGTTGATCATAATTAAATCAATTTAAAAAAAAGGAAAAAAAAAGAAAAAAAATTTAGGTGTCTGAACCTCAGGTCCAGGCTCTTAACCACTCTGTCTCTGAGAGGGTCCAGAGTGGGCTGAGGGTGTCGAAGAGAGGGAAAGAGGAAGCAGGTGTGAAAGACGTTACAGAAGAGGATTCAGAGGACTGAGAACAGACTAGATCTGAGAAGGAATGAACACTTGGCAGAGTGAGCTCTGAGGTTTGGGGCTTTACGTGGAGAATGATAACTTTGGCAGAAGGAAGGAAGGCAAGAGAGGCAGTAACTAGGGGCAGTGAGGGAGAGGAAGAGCTGGCATGAGCTCCACTCATGTTTGATGTCTGGCTCGAGCAAAAATTAGTCAAGTCACAGGCCCGTCGGAATACAACTAAAAGACTTCCTAGTTCTTCCAACATGGAGACCTTGAATCCCATCTGCTATACTCTTACCTTTAAGTTCCTAATTATTGAACAACTTGTGCTACTTTATAGCTTAATGCTTTTCAACCAAATTGCAGGTGTACCATGATGCCAGTCTGATTTACCATTATTAGATGATAAAAAAGACTTAGTCTCGCTTTTGCAGGTCTTTCTTTCATTTTATTGACACAGTGTCATAGTGTCAAGAAGCACCTATAAAAGGAGTTTCCTCAGTTTGGGGTTCACTAGCATTTTCTTGATCATGGCCTTTCCTCTGTTAGGTAAGTATAATGAGCATTTGCTAAGACCCATGAGCAGGTGATGGTTGTTCAGAGCAAAGTACCTGCCTACACAAGAGGACAAGAATTAGTCACAGTTGATTCAAACAGTGAATCTTAAATTTAGTCTCCAGACCAGAATCACCTAGAAACATCTGTTAGAAATACAAACTCTTAAGATCTGTGCACCAGCTGCAGGTGACTCTTATTTCTCTCTCCTCTCCTCTCCTCTCCTCTCCTCTCCTCTCCTCTCCTCTCCTCTCCTCTCCTCTCCTCCCCTCCCCTCCCCTCCCCTCCTCTCTCCTTTCCTCCCTCCCCTCCTCTCTCCTCCCCCCTCCCCTCTCCTCCTCTCCCTTCCTCTCCTCTCTTCTCTTCTCTTCTCTTCTCTTCTCTTCTCTTCTCTTCTCTTCTCTTCTCTTCTCTTCTTTTCTCTCCTCTCCTCTCTCTTTTGCTTTTTACTAAATCAAAACAAAAGTGATGAAGTTGTCTAGATAGCAACCCCCAGCAATAATGCCGGGGTCAAAATAAACACATAAATAAATATTCAAAAAATGTGAGTCAGTGTAAGAATATTAAGAAACTGGAGAACTTAAAAACAGCTCTGTGTTAAAAACCGAAAAGCATGTCAAGATGGAGAGGGTCACATTCTGGTGAGAGAGTATAAGAAGTTTAATAAATGACCCTGAGGGAGAATGAATAATCTATCTAAGGCACAGGCTGGACTTTTAGCCAGAGGAGAGACATGTCACCGTCTGATCTGGGGAAAGAGTGCAGAGGACATGCCGTGAGTTATAGGGAAGTAAGAAGCTGAGACGACGTACACGCTTGGGGCTCATTTCTCCTGAAAATCTGCAGCAGCACAGAACATGACGACTGAGAACTGAAAGATGGAGGTCTGCTAACCTGGTGGAGCCCCTTCGGAAGACTGTATGGAGAGTCCTTAAACAATGAAACTGGAGGGCCGGACGGTGGCACGCTGGTTACGTGCATATAGTACTCAGCTCAAGGACCCATGCAAGGATCCTGGTTCAAGCCCTTGTTCCCTACCTGCATTGGGGACACTTCACAAGTGGTGAAGCAGATCTACAGGTGTCAGTCTTTCTCTCTTTCTCTCTCTCTCTCTCTCCTCCTTGAATTTTTCTCTCTCCTATCCAATAAAATGGGAAAAAAATTGCCACCAGGAGCAATGGATTCATAGTGCCAGCACAGAATCCCAACAATAACCCTGGAGGCAATTAAAGAAAATAAATCCAACATACTTACTTACATACAAACACACATACATACTGGGGATCAAACCAACTTGTACCCCATTCTCCAGCTTAGTGCTCAAATGAAGTGATAACATAATTTCACAGGAAGACTAAGATGGGCTTAGGTGTCTTGTTTCCTTTTTTTTTTTTTAAGATTAAAAAAGATTTAAAAGATTTTATTTATTTATTCATGAGAAATGATAGGAGAGAGAGAAAAAAACCCAGACCTCACTCTGGTATGTGGTGCCGGGGATTGAACTCAAGACCTCATGCTTGAGAATCCAGTGCTTTACCCACTGAGCCACCTCCCATACCACTGGTGTCTTGTTTCTATTGTATCACATGGAATATTCAAAGAGAAATTAAGTTGCCTCCACAGCTGTGGATCTTGTAACAACCATCTTCCCACTACTCAAATCCACAATTCTTATTCAAAGGCTGTTTCTGCAGAGTAGCATGCTAATAAACACTGTTTTATCAAGACATCATGGAGACATTCTTCAGTGAGCTCTTCTGTGGAAGCATCAACTAGGAACGGTAAAGACACTGTTGCATTGTTGTCAGAGCAAGTCATGGCATGCAACTCAACCCAACACATACTATAACTTTCCTTACTTTGTTACCTGATTAGAAGAAAGGTCCAGCATAATGGTTTCATACTTAGGTACGAGTACAACTCAGAAACACAGCAACTGGGCTCGTTTCATAAATATAATAATGAGAGAAAAATCACTGGACATCTTTCCAAGCACAATGAGAAAACATGTTGGGTAATTCTGAAATCTCTCACCCTCTGCTCTGGTCCCAAGTGAAAACATGCCAGAGACACAGCTTGAACTTACTCTGAACTTGGAGTCAGAGTCATTCTAACTCTCCTTAGATGGAAGTCTTTCAGCATTATCTATATAATATCTCCTGCACCCCTTACAACTGGCCATGAGCTGTGCTGTGCAGAATACCTTGCTTAATGGCCACCCAGCTCTGGAGAGTGACGTTTCCACCAGCTTGATAAGCATCTTGTCACTTCAGGCTGAGTGGAAATGGGTACCATATGAATAATGATTGATGGCTGTGTTTTGGCGTGACTTCCAATATGTCACATTTCCAAAGAGTATTAGCGGCATGAGAAATGTAGATGGGCAGATGAAACTAGGAGAAGGAGGCAGGGAAGTCTTTATTTAAGTATGTATGTGCCATGTGGCCCATGACTTCAGTAATTTTGGCCTGACCCTGATAGCTAGCATGCAGGTGGACTAAAAGTATTGTCTGGGAAGATGATGTCAGAGTTGAAAACAGGACCAGAAAGCTGGATTAGGGCAAAGAGCATCTCCCAAATATGAGAACAGTATATAAATACCATTGACTGTTAATGCCATTGCTCTGACCTAAGACCCATATCTATTCATACTCAGCACAGGAGCCTGGGTAACCTCTGAGTCCCTGTCAGTCTGAGCTCATGGTCCATAGTCACAGCTGAGAACATTCCAGGCTGCTCTCATGTCAGGACTTATCTTCCTCGAGGTGCAAAGCAGGCTGACCAGCCTCCCTTCAGAGAGTGGCGAGTCCCCACTCTTGTTGCTCTACAGTGAGGGCAAGTCCTGGAGATAACCACAAAAGGTCTTGTGATGACGTTCCTGACAGAAGTGACCAGTGATGACCTATTAAAGGTCTAAGCCTGTTATCTTACAATCTTATTAATCATTAAGTCATTAATGAAAAAAATTGAAAGAAAATAAAAATGTAGGTGAGACTGAAATGCTGTTGAATCTTGTATGCAAAAGAGGAACTATTGGGTGGGGGTAGATAGCATAATGGTTATGCAAAGAGACTCATTCCTGAGGCTCCAAAGTCTCCGGTTCAATCCACCAAACTACCATAAACCTGAGCTGAGCAGTGCTCTGATAAAAAAATAATTAAATAAAGAGAAACTGGGAGTCGGGCGGTAGTGCAGCGGGTTAAGTGCACGTGGCACAAAGCACAAGAACCAGCGTAAGGATCCTGGTTCGAGCCCCCGGCTCCCCACCTGCAGGGGAGTCGCTTCACAGGCGGTAAAGTAGGTCTGCAGATGTCTGTCTTTCTCTCCCCCTCTCTGTCTTCCCCTCCTCTCTCCATTTCTCTCTGTCCTATCCAACAACGACAACATCAATAACAACAATAATAATAGCTACAACAATAAAACAACAAGGGCAACAATAGGAAATAAATAAATAAATATTTTTAAAAAGAGAGAGAGAAAAACTGTCACCTACCTGCCTCCACTCATTCTTAGTGGAATGTAGTATCATTTCTTCAAGGACATTTCATTAGATAAATAGGTCATATTCTTTGGTGTCGTAAATCAAATTCTTGAGTCAAATTCTTTTTGATATTTATTTATTGGTTTTGCTAGAGCATTGCTCAGCTCTGGTGGTGGTGGGGACTGAAGGGACTTTGGTTCCTCAGGAATGAATGGCTTTTTGCACAACCCTTATGCTATTTCCTCAGCCCTGTCTATTGCTTCTTAAAAATAATAGGAGAGGCATATTCACATGAGACTCATACTCACCAATACTTATGCCATTATTATTCTACCATAATTCCTTTCATAGGACTTTCTTTTAGCCAGTGGAGAGATTTAGTGCCAGGAAACTAAATCTTCCAGGAATAGTTCTTAGAGATGTCTGGGGTTAAAGAGCAAATATTCTAGCTTTTTCACCTGTCTCACAGCAAAAACCTGCTTGACAAGGTACCACTTGTATTTTCTGTCTCAGATCCTCTCCTTCCATGATGCCTGCTGAGACCCTCCTTGGATAAGCTGTACCTTAATCTTGGTCTCCTTGTCTGCTTTCCAGGTAGCCCAAACCATACCCTCAGGAATTCTATTCCACTTCATTGTGTCCAGTAAATTTAAGCTTGACGTTCTTCTTTTCTTAATGTTATTGCCCAGTTACGCTGAGTAGAAAATGGAGAATAGAGTCCTGTGGTTCTGCCAAAGTATTTCCAAATGTCATTCTCCAGAGAATTTAACCTGGTCTCTGGGGAAAGACTCGAACTTTCAATTTATACAGCCTGACTGAATTTGACAAATAATAGGCATTAGGATCAGTCTGTTGTCCAAACAATTTGGACCTTCCCACCCTCTATGTTTTGCATTCTGTTGTTTGAAAATAGAAAGATAAATCTCTCAGTGTTAACTGTATGGAACGCCACAGCTCAGTACAATCATTATGGATATCAATGTCAGGGTTAGGATAATTATTCTGAACCATTAATTTAATAATCTGTGTTAGGGTTTGTCTGATTCTTACAATGGCCTGCAAATTTAGGGGATTTTTAAATTCCACCTTACAAATAAAGAAATTGAGGCCATTACAAATTGTGCTGCTATGAACACGAGTGTTCATAGGTCTCTTTGGGTGGATGTGTTTGTTTCCTGTGGCTATATCCCCAAAGAGAGGAATCTCCAGGTCACAGGGCAGGCCCACTTTCAGCATTCTGATTGTTCTCCAGACTGCTCTCCACAAGAGCTTAAAGGAATCATGTTAAGTCAAAAAGAGAAGGACAAATATAGGATGATCTCATTTGCAGGTGAAACTTAAGAAAGAAGAACAGAAAGGGGAAACACAGAGTAAAATTTGGACTGGATTTGATGTATTGCACTAAATCAAAGGATTTTGGAGGTCAGAGTGGAGGCAAGGGGATAGGGCTTTGGGGTCTTCATGTATGAGGATGAAAAAGGACTTAAGTTGTGGATGAGAATGTTTTGCAGACACCTATAATGATGAGATGGAAAAAATGATGCTAGGTTGGGGGAGTGAGTGTCCTCTAGGGACCTAGTCTCCTAACACTGGGAGACAAGAAGTGCCCGTGTGCCAACAACTGTAACATATAACATGGGCCCTAACCCTAGAAAATGATATAAAAAGAAATCAAGTTCAGAGAAGTATGTAATTTGTTTAAAAGTAAGTTATCTTTATTTATTTATTGGATAGAGACAGCCAGAAATTGAGAGGGAAGGGGGTGATAGAGAAGGAGAGAGACAAAGAGACACCTGCAGCCCTGCTTCACCACTCATGAAGCTTTCCCAGGGCTTGAATCCAGGTTCTTGTGAAATGTAACATGTGTGTTCAACCAGGTGTGCCACAACCCGGCCCCTCCACCTTTTTTTTTTTTTTAATCATGTTTACTGGAGGGATAATGGTTTATAGGTCCGTGCTGACACAGAGGTGCAACCTCTCATCTCCCAGTGATGGGTGTCTAGGTCTCTGGTCACTTCCTCAGTCTAGGTCTGCCTCCTTCATTGGACACCAGGACCTCAAAGCTTATCCATCCTGACCCTTTCCTCCCTTCCCCAGAGTCCTTGGCTTTGGTGAAATAAACCACACTTCGTCCAAGCTCCACATTGTAGAACGTTCCCCCTTACTGTGGGGGCCCAAGCTCTTACTTACTTGTGCAGAAGCTCTTCCCCTAGCTCTGAGCAACCCGACAGTGGACTGCAGTGACAGCGGCCTGATATATGGCAGAAGGATGACACAGGGAGACTGATTTGAGACCAGAGTCAAGTAACGAGATTTCAGGACTGAACAAGTTGTGAGATGGACAGAATTTTCCATCACTTTCAGCCTGTTTATTCCTATGTAAAATACAGATGTTGGGTTAAAGGCTTCTGCAGTTACTTATAGTTATGGAATCACAATGATATTTTTGGGAAAAAAAAAGTTGGAAAGAGACTTTTGAAACTGTTACAGGTTCATGAACGAACGTACTATAGTTGCCGGCAGCTGTGGTCAGCCGACCTGAGCTACAACAGTGATTTGAAGAGTTGATTTCTTGGATTGAGAATGCACACAGAGGCATGGAACAGCAGGGCCACTTCCCAAGTGAAGCAGGTCTGCAGGCATCTTCCTCTCTCCCTCTGTATCTCCTCCTTCTCTCTCAATTTCTCTCTGTCCTATCCAACAAGATGGGAAAAAAATGTTTGCCAGGAACAGTGGATTCTTAGTAATGGCACAGAGCCCTAGTAATACCCTGGAGGCAAAAAGTAAATAAATAAGAATTTTTTAAAAAGAAAATGTAAATGGACATGCAGATATCAAGGAAATTATCCCTAGTGCCCTTAGAGATAACTCTGTACTTTATTTCTATGCAATATTCTATATGCATCATACAGGGCCACCTGCCTTCATTTAATGTTATTGAAAATGAGGTGAGTGCAGGTCCATCTGAAGAACTAAAATGTTAATGCGGGATTCCAAAGTCTCAAATCCTGACTTCCATTTCTTTGAACACATGTCAAAGATGAAAAGCAACAGCGCACACACTGGAAATTCTAAGTTCTGCCACTCTTGTCATTAATCCTTCAGACTAAAAGGAAAACACTGTCCCTGCAAACGGTCACGTCTTTAGCTAAAAACACACAACCTTTATGTGGAAGCTTCTGTTCCCTCACATCTTGGGTGGTTGAAGTTAATATCTAAAGATTCAAAAGGTTTTGCTAACGTCCTCAAACACACAAATGAGGCGGTAGGTCTGTCTGATGACAGTATTCACTGAAACCGCACTAAATAGATGTGGCGAGCTCACAGTTTCGCCTCTGTATAATAGCACAGAGATGTGCTTCACCTTCCACTCACAATACCACGACCTTCTCTGAATATGGGCACGTTTTAAGGTGCTAGAACATCGCCAGTATTTCCTGGACCGCCAGCTTACTCACCAGAATGAAAAGTTTGGTTACCACTGTTCTGCTTCTAGCGTTTGCCAACCACTTTTAGAGGCAGTAACTCTAGAATAGTTATAAGTATAGTTGCTTTTTGAGTTTGAGTTTTAAGAATAGTTTAAATAGGGAGTCGGGCTGTAGCGCAGCGGGTTAAGCGCAGGTGGCGCAAAGCACAAGGACCGGCATAAGGATCCCAGTTCGAACCCCGGCTCCCCACCTGCAGGGGAGTCACTTCACAGGCGGTGAAGCAGGTCTGCAGGTGTCTATCTTTCTGTCCTCCTCTCTGTCTTCCCCTCCTCTCTCCATTTCTCTCTGTCCTATCCAACAACAACAACAACAATAATAACTACAACAATAAAACAACAAGGGTAACAAAAGGGAATAAATAAATAAAATAAATATTTTTTAAAAAAAGAATAGTTTAAATATAGTTGCTTTTTGCCCTCCTGCCTAGTGAGGTGGAAAATTCCTTGCCCTTTTCCCCTCAACAGAACCTAAACAGTGAAGGCCATCAATTATTTTGAATGACCCTGCAGCGGACAGGCCTCCTCATGACCTCTGCATAGGAATACTGTTACCAGATAGTTAAAACAGATGGCCTGATAAAATTGCAAACAGATGGCCGGGTGGTCCCAACAGAGAAAAAAATGTGGTGACCCCCACTTTGGCCGGGACCTATTGGTCTGGTGTGATGTTTAAAACTAGCCCATGCTTTGCTCTGAATAGATCAGGCTTTTGCTAAGTTTGAAATGATTGGATATAGGCTGATAAGGTGATGTGTTCCCCCTCCCTGAGTGTAGTCTGAATTCCTATAAATTGTATGGTTTGAGCTTTGTTCAGGGTCGAGCTTGGTAGACTAACACCAGTCACCATCTCGGCCCAGATTGCAATTCGTGAATAAACATCTTTGCTTCCTTGCAGTGGATGGTGGTTTGATTTCGCTCTTTAACACCCACCACAACAGACAAGTATTCAGATCACTCCTTTTGTTGTCATTTCTTTGCTTCCTTCTGTTCTTTCTTTCTTTCTTTCTTTCTTCCTGCATTTTCTTTTTTATTGGGCGGGGGTTAAGGGTTTACCATAAATACAGTTGTTGGTACACGTGTGACATGTCTCTGTTTTCGGCATGACACTCTTACCCCCAGCCCCGATTCCTCTCCACCGTCCCGCACCAGGACCTGAACCCTCCCCACCCGCCCACCCCTGGAGCCGTTTACTTTGGTGCAATAGACCACAGATCACTCTTTTGAACACACTGCTTGTGTTATTTCCACTCCTTGGTTAGGAAGTAGATATCAAATGCAAGATGATAATAAAGTAGAGAGATAAAGTGATAATAGGATGTGGACAAATAAATAAAAGCTTGTGTACAGACACACAGATACTTAGCATTTGGAAAAGGACAGGAAAACAAAGTATGGTAAAATACCATTGTCTTTAAAAATCTTAATTAAAAAAATTTTTTAATACTTATTTATTTTCCCTTTTGTTGCCCTTGTTTAACATTGTTGTGGTTATTGATGTCATTGTTAGTGGATAGGACAGAGAGAAATGGAGAGGGGAGGGGAAGACAGAGAGGGGGAGAGAAAGACAGACACCTGCAGACCTGCTTCACCGCCTGTGAAGCGACTCCCCTGCAGGTGGGGAGCCGGGGCTCAAACTGGGATCCTTATGCCTCGGGTCCTTGCGCTTTGTGCCACATGTGCTTAACCCGCTGCGCCACCACCTAACTCCCTTAAAAATCTTAATTTAAAGACCCTATATCCAGTAGTGATTGATGCAGTGCCTGCGAATGTTTAAAGCCTTACTAATTGTATCTAATTCTGGTGACCAGAGTAGGTAAAACCAAAAAAGCAGTGTCGCCCTCAGGGCTCTGTCTTAACAAGGCAACGTTCAGAACAGGACACCTACCAGTTCCAGCAGGATGTTGTTAATGGTCAGCTGACTTGCTAGATTAGGAGTCACTTTAAATGGCTCCACCTTAAGCTAGTCTCTGACATCGATTTTAGAACCTAATTTTCACTCTTGGCACTTGAGGGAAATTCCTGATAACACTCTGTCTCCTCTGCCGGCTTTTCTCCAAGCATATCCATGTTTCATCATTGTTTACTTTTGAAAGCTTACAAAATAGTAGACGTCTATGCAGACCAGGAAGAAGCCAAGGTAAATCTTTAAAAACCCTCAGCTGGGTAAATTTGTTACCCAGAGTTACAGCATCAAAACTGATGTAGCTAGTGTTTTGCTTCTATGTATCTCACAACTAAACAGATTTTGATCTATCTTACCTTGCTGTCTGATTGCAGAATTCATTTGACATACACTACACTGTAATTGTTATTATTATTATTATTTCTTTTTCTGTCTCAAAGGAATTCAGTACCATTGAATGGTGGGAAGAATGTGAAAAATCATGAATGGGAAGTATTTATACTACTAATAGCATTTATTTGATAAACTTTCCCTATTAATTCATTCATAGGCCACCACAAATATTTCTTCTCTTTTTTTTTTTTTTTTTTTGTGTGTGTGTGTGTGGTTCTAGACGAAGGGGACAATGAACCTTTTCCAAAATTTTTTTCTTCAGAGTACCATGCCAGACTTCTATCTCAGGTTGTGAACACTGAGTAGAATGCCTGTCTTCCTGCAACAAGGGCCTGAGGAGCTCCATAGTCTCCCAGTGTCTGAAAATAAATCCCTGGACTCTGTTTTACTGACAGGATGTAAGCAAGTAATTTTTCAGATCTTGTCCTTGACCTGTGTGGCGAGCAGGTACCAACTGAGTCTTACTTGACCAGGACCGGAGTTCTATTCTTATCTCCCTCTACTTTGTGGAGAACTCAGAATTCACATAAGATTCTGCTCAATCTCCCATTCTCTCTAAGATAAGACCATTTCAAAGTTCCTCCTCCACCATCACACACCAGGACCTGAAAGCACTCCCCTCACACACCAAACCCAGTCCCAGTTCTGCTCTGTGTTTTCCCTTCTGTTCTTATTTCTGAACTTCTGTCTGCTAGTGAGACCATCCCATACTCATCCTTCTCTTTCTGGCTTAATTCACTTTGCACGATTCCTGCAAGTTTCATCCAAGATGAAGAGGGTGACTACATCATTTTTACACTAAGAATCAGTCTTCCCTCTGAAAAAAAGTGCTTCAATTTTTTCAATTCCATAGCTCAAAAAAAGAAGCTTTAATCCTTCAAGACACTGAAGACCCACTATTGTTTTTATTTCTGCTTGCTCACTATGTATCTCTTTCTCCTCCCATCCTTTTGTTTTATTATTATTTTTTCTCTTTTGCCTCCACGGTTATTGCTGGGGCTTAGTGCCTGCACCATGAATCCACTGCTCCTGGAGGCTATTTTTTCCCCTTTTGTTGCCCTGGTTGTTTTATTGTTGTTGTAATTATTACTGTTGTAGTTATTATTGCTGTCATTGTTGGACAGGACAGAGAGACATGGAGAGAGGAGGGGAAGACAGAGAGGGGGGAGAGAAAGACAGACACCTGCAGACCTGCTTCACCGCCTGTGAAGCGACTCCCCTGCAGGTGGGGAGCCAGGGACTTGAACCCAGATCCTTACCCTGGTCCTTGCGCTTTGTGCCACCTGCACGTAACCTGCTGTCCTACCGCCCGACTCCCCCATCCTTTTTTTCTTTCCCTCTTTAATTTTTTTCTTTTTCTCTTTCCTTTTCTTCTTTTTGCTTGCTTGTTTATTTTTATGAGAGAATGAGAAAGGGAACCCAGAGCACTACTCACTCAGTCTGGCATATGCAGCACTAAAGAAAGGTTGGACTTGGGGGCCTCAGTCATGCAAGTTCTTTTTTTTTTTTTTTTTGCCTCCAGGGTAATTGCTGGGTCTCAGTGCCTGCTCTAGGAACCCACTGCTCCTGGAGGCCTTTTTTTCCCATTTTTCCCCTTATTGTGCTTGTTGTAGCTATTATTGTTATTATTATCATAGCTGTTGTTGTTGGATAGGACAGAGAGAAATGGAGAGAGGAGGGAAAGACAGATAGGGCAAGAGGAAGGTAGACACCTGCAGACCTGCTTCACCACCTGTGAAGCGACTCTCCTGCAGGTGGGGAGCTGGGGGCTCGAACCGGGATCCTTCCACCGGTCCTTGCGCTTTGCGCCACGTGTGCTTAACCTGCTGCACTATAGCCTGACTCCCTAGACATGCAAGTTCTGTGTTCTACAACTGAGCTCTCTCTTGGCCATGCTTATAATTTCTTAAACCGTTATGTTCCCTACTTTCAGGTGAACATTAATAAATTCACTCCTGTAAAATCAAAATTTGACCCCATTTTCCATACACTATCATTTTTTTTATATCAAAGTCCTGACTTCAAAGTGACTTGTGTCAAGTGACTTGCTTTACTCAGGGTTTGTAAGAGTCCACAGTATTGCTCAACAATTTGTTTGGCTTCGTATGTTAACTCTCTTTTCAATCACCAGGTTCCAGACGCCACCAGGATGCCGGCCAGGCTTCCCTGGATTGAAGACCCCACCTGTCCTGGAGCTCCGCTTCCCCAGAGCCCCACCCTACTAGGGAAAGAGAGAGGCAGGCTGGGAGTATGGACCGACCAGTCAACGCCCATGTTCAGCGAGGAAGCAATTACAGAAGTCAGACCTTCCACCTTCTGCATCCCACAATGACCCTGGGTCCATGCTCCCAGAGGGATAGAGAATGGGAAAGCTGTCAGGGGAGGGGGTGGGATATGGAGATTGGGTGGTGGGAATTGTGTGGAGTTGTACCCCTTTTACCTTATGGTTTTGTTCATTAATCCTTTCTTAAATAAAAAATTTTTTTTAATTAAAAAAAAAAGAGTCCACAGTACACAAGAAATTTTGAAATTATGGACTGATTTTCCTGACAGAAATTTACCCAATGGGTAGCTATTTTTATTGCCTTGTCAATGCAAAGGAGGTGAACACATCCTAAAAGCAAGAGGCAGACTGAATTTATGAGTGAACCTTTGTTGAACATGGTGTTTGAGCAAAATAAGAAACCATGTTTTGTGGGAAGAAACAGAATTCGTATTTTATTTGTTTGCTTTGGAGGCTTTTCTCTTCTTAAAACCCCCAAATTTTACTTTGCTAAGTAAGAAGAAAGCTAAAAGCTAAATTACACGGTTTCAAAAATAAACAATAAAATTAAAGTGTTTACAGAATGATAATCATCATGTGAGCTGTATTCTCACACACAAAAAAAATGTTCCAGGGGCTGGGGGTATAGCATAATGGTTATGAAAAAGACTTTCATGCCTGAGGCTCTCAAGTCCCAGGTTCAATCCCCCACACCCCCATAAGCCAGAGCTGACAGTGCTCTGGTAAAAAAAAAAAAATTCCATTAAAATGAAGGTAGAAAGGAATTTGAAGAGATGACGCAAGATTTATCCTCAAGAAATAAGGCAGGAGGGTTAAACTGGCAGGCGTTCTAAATTGTCAAGTACGCCAAGATTAAACAGTAAAGTAATGTTACTGAGGGAAACATTGGTGGGGGACAGTAAAGAGGGGTCAGGATAGTTACCAGAAGAAGGTGAGTGTCTGAATGCTGTGAAGGCAGGTGGGGAAAAGGGAGCATGTAAGTTAAAGTATGATTAGAAAATGCTGAGGGGAGTCAGGCGGTAGCGCAGCAGGTTAAGTGCACGTGGCGCACAGCACAAGGACTCGCATTGAGAATCCCGGTTCGAGCCCCCGGCTCCCCACCTGCAGGGGAGTCGCTTCACAGGCGGTGAAGCAGGTCTGCAGGTGTCTGTCTTTCTCTCCCCCTCTCTGTCTGCCCCTCCTCTCTCCATTTCTCTCTGACCTATCTAACAACAGCGACATCAATAACAACAATAATAACTACAACAACAAAAGAGAAAATAAATATTTTTTAAAAAGAAAAAAAAAAAGAAAATGCTGAAAAGCTCACAGGGAGTTCCTTGTGTCAAACTCACTCATCACAGGCACCCTATGCCTACCCAGGGCTTTCTTTTCTTAATTTTTTATTACTGAATTAATAATGATTAACAAGATTGCAAGATGACGGGGGTACAATGCCACACAGTTCCCAACACCAGAGCTCCATGCCCCGTTCCTGCCATTGGAAGCTTCCCTATTCTTTATCCCTCTGGAAGTATGGACCAAAATTCTTTATTGGGTGCAGAAGGTGGGAGTTCTGGCTTCTATAATTGCTTCTCCACCGGACATGGACATTGGCAGGTCAATCCATTCACCCACCCCACCCCACCCCCAGCTTGTTTCTGTCTTTCTCTAGTGGGGCAGGGCTCTGGAGAGGTGGGGTTCCAGGACACATTGGTGAGGTTGTCTGCCCAGGGAAGCCAGGATGGAATTATAGTAGCATCTGAAACTTGGTGGCAGAAAGGTGGTGTGATATACAGCAGGATAAAGTGTTTAATAAACAGGAACCCAAAGGTATGAAAAGAGCAGTTGAAAGAAGAGGTCTTTGGGTGGGAAGAAGCTAGCAAGTCTGTTTATGTATATTCCAAGGGGCCCATGACTTTAGCAATTTTCGCCTGAGCCTGATAGCTAACGTGCATGTGGACTAAAACAGTGTCTGGGAAGATGTTATGAGAATAAAGCACAGGAGTAGACAGCTGGACTAGGGCAGAGTAGCTCCCAAACATGGGAACAGCATATGAATATCAGTAACTGTCTACCCCCATGGCCCCTGTCTATTCATACTCAGCACGGGAGCCCATGTAACCTCTGAGTCCCTGTCAGTCTGAGCTCATGGGCTTTCTCACAGCTGGGGACATTCCAGGCTGCTCTCATGTCAGGACCCATCTTCCTGGAGGTGCAGAGCAGGCTGACCAACCTCCCTTCAGAGAGTGGGGGAGTCCCCACCATTGCTGTTCTATCTACAGTGAGGGCAGGTCCTGGAGAGGCCACAAGAGGGCTTCTGAAGATGATCCTGATGGAAGTGACCAGTACCTCATGGTTTTTTTTGACCTTCCTTTCTTGGTCATGCTCTGCATGACTGGGAGAAATCTCTGGGAAGTGTGGTCTGATGCAAGCACGTTGCTGTAAACGGCAGATGAAGCTGTGGGCCAAATACACATCGCTACAGCACTGAGAGGTGATTTTATTGATCACTACAGAAACTCATAGGAGTCGAGCAAATCTTATTTGAATGTTGACTAGGGAAACATTATTGACAAGCCAGTTGTCACACAGGTACCGGTTCCATCTTTCTACGATAGGTGTCTGCATACCACCACAACCTTGGGTCCCCTTTTCCCATTGTGCACTGGGTCCCCATTGTCCACTCAGGGAGTGGGGCGACTCTTCTAGCAGAGAAGATTCGGTCCTTGCTTCCAATTCTAGATAGTCAAGCCTAGGAGTTGAGTCCAAAATAGCACCTGGGTAATCACATACCAATTACAAAGGGATCATGCAGGGTTGACTTAGTATCGTGAGGTAGATCACACAAGGTGAGAGAGAATGAGTTAAGGAACCTACAGGTTACCGGTGTGAGTGAGCATGATACTAAATACCTTTTTAACCAGACTTCCTGATACTTATCACTGAAATCCTACTGATTGCACGGTCTACCTCTGTGCTCAATAATATATGTTTGTTTGTTGTTTATCTGCCAGGTACATTCCTTTTGACTAAAAATAGCAGAAGGCCTGTTTATAGGATATGTCCCTCATTAAAAATCTTACTCCAGGGCAAAGTCCATCAATGTGTAAAGAAAATGAAATTCATATAGTGTACACACACGCATCCACACACACACACATAGCAAGGCGGTGGCATGGCTGGTAGAGTGTACATCTTTTTTTTAAATCTTTTTTTAAAAATTTTTATAAAAAGGAAACACTGACAAAAACCATAGGATAAGAGGGGGTACAACTCCACATAATTCTCACGACCAGAACTCCGTATCCCATCCCCTCCCCTGATAGCTTTCCTATTCTCTATCTCTCTGGAAGTATGGACCCAGGGTCATTATGGGATGCAGAAGATGGGAGGTCTGGCTTCTGTAATTGCTTCCCCGCTGAACATGGAAATTGGTAGGTGGATCCATACTCCCAGCCTGTCTGTCTCTCTCTTTCCCTAGTGGGGAGGGCTCTGGGGAAGTGCGGATCCAGGACACATTGGCGGGGTCATCTGCCCAGGGAAGTCCAGCTGGTATCATGGTAGCATCTGGAACCTGGTGACTGAAAAAGAGTTAAGATATAAAGCCATACAAATTGTTAACTAGTCATGAACCTAAAGTCTGGAATAGTTCAGATGAAGAGTTGGGGAGTCTCCGTTTTGTAGATAGTTAGTAGGGCTATATTAGTTATATTCCAAAGGGCTCATGACTATACTAGGTTTTTTAATTTTTTGCCTCTGAGCCTGACCTCTGGTATGCAGGTGGATCCAATTTATTGTCTGGGGAGATGATATCATGGACAGAAAGCTGGATCAGGGAAGAGAGTAGCTCCCTAATATGGGAAAGGGGTATAAATATTGTTGGCTGTCAACCCCATTGATTTGATATGATCTGGGGCCTATATTCAGCTTAGGAGCCTGTGTGTCCTCTGCATCCCTGTAGATCTGAGCTCACACTGTGGTGATGAGTAGGAATGTTCGAAGCCAGTGTAGAGTGCACATCTTACCATGTGCCCGGACCCAAATCAAACATCCAGTCCCCCCTGCAGTTGGGTAGTTGCACAATAGGTAAAGCAGAGTTGCAGGTGTCTCTCTTTCTCTCTCCCTCTCTATCTTCCCTTTATCTCTCTATTGCTGTCTCCATCAAAAAAGAAAAATGGAAGTAAATGGCCATTTGGCACAGACACCAGGTCCCAGCCATAACTCTAGTGGTAAAATAAGGTCCATATACCTGGCCTTACAGAGTCATTACATCCTGCCATTCGCAAAGCATAGGGGGCCTTGAGCACATTCACTATGCTAAGAAGTACAAACCAGGCACAGAAAGGCAAGTCCTACAGAATTTATTTTACATGTGGAGTTTAAAGTTGTCAAATCAATACAAACAGACTAGAATGACGGTTAGCGGAATCTAGGAGATAAATGAAATGGAGAAATATTGGCCAAGGGGTACAAACATTCAACTTTAAGGTGATGAAGTTTCAGAAACCCCATATTCAGTATGGTGTCTACAGTTAATATTTATTAAACAGTGTATTAGAAATATGCTAATAGGGGAGTCAGGCGGTAGCACAGCAGGTTAGGCACACGTGGTGCAAAGTGCAAGGACTGGCATAAGGATCCCGGTTCAAGCCTCTGGCTCCGCATCTGCAGGGGAGTCGCTTCACAGGCTGTGAAGCAGGTCTGCAGGTGTCTGTCTTTCTCTCCCCCTCTTTGTCTTCCCCTCCTCTCTCCATTTCTCTCTGTCCTATCCAACAATGACAAAATCAATAACAACAACAACAATAATAACTACAACAAGGGCAACAAAAGGGAATAAATAAAAAAGTAAATAAATATTAAAAAATTAATATGCTAAGAGAGCAGATCATTAGTACTTTTATAATAAATACACAGCAAGTTATATGAAATGGCAGTGTTACTAATCCATCGCTATATGAATTTCACAATCCACACCTAAACATCATATGGATATACCTGTGAGAAAGGTAAACATCAAAAAGCCCAGAAGGAAAATGGACACTGATGAGAATGTAAAGGAGAAGGAGCATTTGTTGGCAGGAATATAAACTGGCCCAGTCTCTGTGGGAAACAGTATAAAGAGTTCTCAGAAACCTTAAAAATAGATCTACCACTTGATGCGGTAATTGCACTGCTACTTGTATATCTGAAGATACAAGAACACTCAGCAGAGGCTGGAAAAATAACGCACTTGGACAGAGCACTGCTTCGCTATGTAGACAGACCAGATTAGAGCCTGGCCCTACCCCCAGCCCCCCCCCCCCCCCACACACACACACACACGCGTGCGCGCTAAAGGAAGCATTGGACCTATGGTTTCTTGTCCCCCTCTCTTTCTGTCTCACTCTGTCTGAAAAAGAAAAAGCTTAAGAAAAAAATCCTCCTTGGGGGCAGGGCGGTGGTGCACCCAGTTGAGTGCACGGAATACTAAGCTCAAGGACCTGCAAAAGGATCCAGGTTCGAGCCCCCAGCTCCCCATCTGCAGGCTGTCTGCCTCATGAGTGATGAATCAGGTCTGCAGGTGTTTCTTTTTCTCTCTCTCTATCTCCCCCTCCTCTCTTAACCTCTAATAAAATGGAAAAATGACCACCAGGAACAGTGGATTCATAGAGCCAGGTCAGAGTCCCAGCCATAACCCTGGAGGCAAAAAAAAAAAGAAAAAACTACTCAGAAAAGATAAACACACATATCCATTTATAGTCATTGCAACCCTATTCACAACAGTGAAGTATTAACCCATGTCCCCATGCCAAGTGTGTGGATATGTAAGTTATGGTACATAGACACTACGTGACACTACTTGGTTGTAAGAGCATATGAAATCTTAAGCTTTTGCTTTTGCTACAGCATGAATGAAACTGGAGGGAGCCATGCTAAGGGGAGTAAGACAGAAGGATAAGGACAAATGCAGATGGTCCCGCTGACATGGAGGTTATAAGGAAGCAGACAACCCTTGCTGTATCGGTGTCAATCTAAGACTTCTACAGGCAGACAGGAAGAAGCCCAGTGGTCTATGGTGTAGGGATGTGGCACTTTGGTGGTGCATAAAGTGTGCTAACATATACTATTACCAAGTGTGGGGGCCGGGTGGAGGTGCACGTGGTTGAGCGCCTGTTACAGTGCACAAGGTTCCAGGTTCGTGCCCTTGGTGACCACTGTGTGGGAAAGCTTGCAGGTGGTGAAGCAGTGTTGCGGGGGTCTCTCTTCCTCTCTATCTCCCCCTCCCCTCTCAGTTTCTGACTGTCTCTATCTAATACATAAAGAAAATTTTAAAAATTTTAAAAAAGAAGTGTGCGATTGTACCCCTAAGAAAGTTGTGTAAAATGGCACCTTTTACCTCCCCAAAAAGAGAGTTATTTTAATCCAGGGTGATAAATTATCTTTAATCCAGGCTGCAACATTTTTTATTTGGAGGGGTGGCATTTTATTTTTCTTTATTTAATTGTATTAGTGATTTATAAAATTATGGTATAGCAGAGAGAGGTATAATTCCACTGTTCCCACCACCAGAGCTCTGTGTTCCCATTCCCTCCACTGGAAACTATAGTTTTCCCAAGGTCACAGATATGGGCTGGCTAATATTTCTATAAATATATATACACACCTATATGCTCAGTATTTCTAAGTTCTTATCCTCTCTTTTTTAAATATTTATTTACTTATTTATTCCCTTTTGTTGCTCTTGCTGTTTTATTGTTGTGGTTATTATTGTTGTTGTTATTGATGTCGTCGTTGTTGGATAGGACAGAGAGAAATGGAGAGAGGAGGGGAAGACAGAGAGAGGGAGAGAAAGATAGACACCTGCAGACCTGCTTCACCGCCTGTGAAGCGACTCCCCTGCAGGTGGGGAGCCGGAGACCCAAACTGGAATCCTTATGCTGGTCCTTACGCTTTGGGCCACTTGTGCTTAACCCACCGCCTACCGCCCAACTCCCCCTCTCTTTCTTTCTAAGTCATACCTACACCTATTACTACTTCCTAATGTCTGGGCCAACACTCTATATGTTAACCACTGCCCCTATACTCACTCACATGATTTTGAAATAAATCTGAGACATGTCATAAAATGCAAAAGTATTTAACTTTGTATCTCCAGGAAGTAAGGATCCTCAAATAATTCCACACAGCTGTTATCAAGCCTAAAACAATTTAAGGGGAAAAAAATCCATTAGTGTTATTAAAGAAAGCAACTTGTTTTTGAATAAAAAAAAAGATTGGGAAGTTGTAACATTTTTATGATTTATGTGCAACACAGAACTAAATATGTAATCACCCTTTAAAAAGTACAAGGAATTATGGAATTTTGGGTAAGAGTCGGGGGGTGGGTAATGATTTTTCAACATTAAAAATAAACAACTTACCCAGGGGAAAGAAGTCATGTTTGGGACATTTTACAATCATTTGCTTCTGGTCTTTCTCAGAAAAGTCATTCTGAAATAGTACACAAGAAGAAGTGCTCCATCTGCGTCTGCATGGAATACTTGTAGATATTATGTTCTTTCCCTTTGCCCTAGTAAGGAGGAAATAGAAAGGAGTTCAACTTGAAGCAAAAACTTTCAAAATTAAGGCAAAATATAACTAATCAAAGGCTAGTTGTGAGGATCTCCATATAGAATTCATATTAGTCATCTTCTAAATTGAATATATTTTCTTTTCTCTTTTAAATCTTTCCCTTTTATCTATTTTTTTCAAATATTGTATATATTTATTTATTTACTCATTGGACTGAGACAAAGAGAAATCAAGGGGGTAGAGATGGAGAGAGGAAGAGAGAAAGAGAGAGACACCTGCAACCCTGCTTTACCGCTTGTGAAGCTTCCTCCGGCAGCTTGGGATCAGCTGACAGGGGCTTATGTCTGCGTCTTGCACACGTAACATGCGCACCACTGCTGGGCCCCCCACATTTTATCTTCCTGGTTCTTAATTCTTGCATCTAATCATTGATTATATCTTTAATATTTTTGACTTGTGACAAGGCTTTCTCTAACTAACATTTCATCACCAAATGCACCAAATGCTTTCCCATCCCTTCCAAGCTCTCTTCAGGATTTCTGAAAGGTTCCTTCAAGCACCATGCTAAAACTTAACATCTAGAGATAGGTGAGATATTTTCCTTTATAGAACTGTTACCATTCAGGAACTTAGGATGCATGGGGTTAAAAAAACAGAAGAAAGGGGGCCAGATGGTGGTGCACCAGATTAAGTTCACACATTACCAGGTGCTAAGGACCTGTGTTCAAGCCCTGGCTCCCCACTTACAGGGGTGGGTGGTATAGTAGCTAATGCAGGCATCTCTTTGTTTCTCCCCCTCTCTGTCGCATCCCCTTCTTGATTTCTCTTTTTCCTATCAAATAAAGAGAAATAAAAAGGAGGGGGGAGGAGTCTGCCAGGAATGGAGGATTCTTTGTGCAGGCACAAAGCACCACGATAACACTAGTGACATTACAGAAAAAAAGTCAAATATACTTCTTATTCAGTCAAGTAATGGTAGTATTAAATTATAATCTGTAATTTAAAATCCATGGCTCCTCATTGATATTAATCATAAAATGAGAAGTAAATTGGGGAGATAGCTCTTTAATGAATGTAGATGAATGTATGTAGCTGACATGATAGAAATATAAAGATCATCATCAGGTAATTGCCGTCATAATGGATGCTGCAAAGGCAAAAACACTGATGGATGTAATTAGTGTAAATTGAATATTACAGTACTCCAAAGCATCTCCTGACAATATATTAATTAACCACAAAGGGAAAATGCACCTTTACTGGAGAGAAAAACCAATCTAACCAATCGTTATTGGTGTCATCAGTCACAAAACACAGCAACATCAAAATCATGAAGTCCTAGCTTGGTGCTCATATTTCTATGTTATCTTGCTCAAACACCCCTCAAAAGTGCCAAGGTCTGAAAGCCAAGGAACAACTGAGGAAGGGTTACAGCTTAGGAAGCACGGGAGTATAAGAACCACTGCAATTTAGAACCCTGAACTGGATCATGAAAGAGCGGAAAGACCAGGGGGATCTGCGTAAGGCCCGTGGATCGGCTCCAGTACCACACCGCTGCTAGTGTTCTGGTTTTGGGAATTGCATCATGGGTATGTAAGACATTAGCACTGAGGAATATCAGTAGAGAGTAAATGGGAACTTTTTGTGCTATTTTTTGCAACTTTTAAGTGTAAAGTCATTTCCAAATAAAATAAAGAAGCTAAATTTAAAATCTGTTAGAAAATAACTACCCCAACAGTATTTAATTACACACTAGCTTTTGTAAATCCTACTTATAAATATCTAGCCCTTTGCATGATGGCACTGGGTCATACTGAAACAGAGATTTTGCTCTGCAGAGAAAAGTATTTTCTTGTAAATCCCAAAGTCTTACTAAATTATGCATACCCCTCAGGACCAGAAATAGCGCAGTAAAAAGTTAGGAAATATTTATTTCACGTTCCCTGCTTGTTTTAGAGCCCCTCTGGGAGAGGTTTTTATTTGTTCTCAAAACAGCTGGAGACACAAGTCACCATTTTATAATTTTATATATATTTTTACTGGGGAGTTAGCAGTTTACAATATGAATGTGGACATATGGGTACACCACTTCCTCACAAGTCTCACACTCCCTCCTCCAGATCCCCCCATCCCAGAGTCCTTTGCTTCAGTGTAGTATATCCTGCCCAGTCCAAATTCGCTTTGTGCTTTCCATTTCAGGCTCATTTCTCATGTTCCACTTATCAGTGAAAGCATCTGGCACTTGCGTTCCTCTCTTTGACTCATTTAGCATAATACCTTCAAGTTCCCTGCACGACAAAGCAAAGTAGATGGCTACATCATTTTTGATCACTAAATAGTATCCCATTATGTCTATTCCACAATTTCCCTAGCCACTTACCTGATTGGCAGAGAAATGCAAATAAAGACAACCATGAGATATTTGTCAGAATGGCATGCATTAGAAAGGATAGTAACAACAAGTGCGGGTGAGGATGTAGAGAAAAAGGAACCTTTCTACACTGCTAGTGGGAATGCAAATTGGTCCCACCCCTTTGGGAAATAGTTCAGTTAATTCAAAACACTAGAATTGGACTTATCCTATGTCCTGGCAATTCATCTCCATGGGGAAATGCACACACACATTTGAGAGGTCTATGTATACCTACCTTTATAGCAGAAAAATGTGAGCTAGCCTAGTCTTGGGAAGAGCCCAGGGGTCCAAAGATACATGAGCGGTTAGGCGCCGTTTTTATGAGAACAACTGTGGACCGGAGAAGCCTTGTAGACAAGGTGTGGGATTCTCTTCATGGTCTCGTGCACTTACCTGAGACACCTTATGCATATACGTATTACAGAGTCCTCTCTCTCCCTAGAGGAAGGGAGGAGCTAGAGTGTTTCATTGTGGTGTCTGATGAAGGAAACACATCTAAATGTGGGGGAGAGGGCAAGTGTAGTTTGTAGACATTTACCACAGGAAGATGAGAAATTGTACCTGTGTGTCAAACAACTGTACTGTAAAATGTAAGCTCCGGACCAGTAAGACAGCTTCCCTGAGAAGGTGCCTGCCTGACCACGCAGACAGCCTAGAATTGAGCCCAGCCTCCACCTCACCGGTGGAAGCTTTGGTGCTACAGTCTTTCCTTCTATCCTTCCATTGATCCCCCTCTCTCTGTTCTTTTCTTAAAAGTATATTTATTTATTCATTTTGGATAGATATGGAGATACATGTAAAGGGTAAGGGGGGACTGACAGGGAGAGAAACAACTGTAGCACTGCTTCACCACGTGGGAAGCTTCCTCCCCTGCAGGTGGGTAGCCAGGTCTTGAACTGGCGTCCTTGCACACTGTAAGGTGTGTACTCAACTAGATGCACCAATATCTGGCCCCCATCTCTTTCCATATAAAAGTTGAGTTTGGAATAGTGAGGCTCAGGTGATAACAACAAGAACATTTATGGACAATACTTAAGAAATAAGAACAAACAAACAGGAAACAAAGTAAAATTTGGATTGGTTGGGTGTATCACAACAAAGCAAAGGACTCTGGGGAAGGAAGGTTGGGAAACAGGTGCGGAGAGGAGAGCTTCAAGTCCTGGTACATCACGATGGAAAATGACCTCAGTAGGTGTGAGAGTGTTTTGCAGACACCTGTCACGGTGAGATGAGAAGTTGTACCATTTGCCAACAACTGTCCTGTGAACTATGAACCTCCTAACTAAAACAAAAGAGAAAGCACTCTGAATGCTCTATAGGCCAGAGATTCTCAGGGAAGCTATCTTACTGGTCTGGAGTCTATGCCCTCAAATAGTTGGTGGGAACCAAAGGACACTTCTATGACACTTGAAAATGGTTTGAATCTGCCCTTCCCACAAGTGGCCTTAGGTAACCCCCTCACAATGATCCGACACTCACTTGACCCAGAAAACCCAACAAAATCATGCAAGTCAAGAGGCTCAAACCTCCGTGTGCATTTCAAGAACACTCGAGAAACTGCCCAGGCCATCAAAGGCATGCATATCTGAAAAGCCACCAAGTCTCTGAAGGATGTCACTGTACAGAAGCAATGTGTACCATTCCGTCGTTACAGTGGTGGCATCGGTAGGTGTGCCCAGGCTAACCAGTGGGGCTGACTCAAGGTCCAAGGCCGTGGCTCACGAGGAGTGCGAAGTTTCTGCTGCATATGCTTAAAAACGCAGAAAGCAACACTGAACTGAGGGGCCTAGAGGGAGATTCCCTGGTCACTGAGCAGATCCAGGTGAACAAAGCCCCTAAGATGAGGTGCCAAACGAACTCAGAGCTCATGGCTGGATTAACCCCTACAGGAGCGCTCCCTGCCACACTGAGATGATCCTCACTGAAAAAGAGCAGGTTAGCCCTAAACCAGAGGAGGAGGGTGCACAGAAGAAAAAGATATCCCAGAATAAACTAAAGAAACAAAAACTTATGACCCAGGAATAAATTGGGCATAAAATAAATGTAACTGAAACTAAAAAGAGAGAGAAAGCAAAAGAAAATGGTTTGAATTTCAAACTGCACTGTACATACATATAGGCTTACTGAAACGTATCCAAGGCAGTTTATCTGTATGTTGCTTTTGTGTGACAGCCTCGGGACTCAGCAGATGCAACAGAAGCAATGAATGACCTCCTGTAACCCTTTGTGGAAAAAGTCTCCCAAATCCTCTTCCATGTCCACAGAAAATTCACCTTTGCACAGTGCACCCACCAGGTGGAGCACACCTGGCATGTGGGTGGGCAGGGGGAGGGCATGGAGCGGAGGTGACAGGTCACAGTCGAGTGGGGGGAGATGACCAGAGTCAGTATTCCAGAGTTTGAGGATGGGTGTCTCCTGGTTTCACAGGTCGTCTGCAGCCAAAGTCCTGCACAGCTGTGCTCTGAAGAATAGAATTCATATATTTAGGAGGAAGAACCAAGATCCAGTTAAAGCTGGACAGACTAGGATGCTGGAACTGAGAGGAGAACTATAGTTATACTACTGCCATATCATGTTCCTTTCCCTCTCTCTCTCTCTTAAAATTTTTATTATCTTTATTTATTTATTGCATAGAGACAGAGAGACATTGAGAGAGATAGGAAGATAGGGAGAGAGACAGAGAGACACCTGCAGCACTGCTTCACCACTCACAAAGGTGAAGGTGGGGATCAAGGGCTTTGAACCCAGGTCCTTGTAATGCATGCTCTCAACCATATGCACCACCACCTGGCCCCACCTCTCTCCCTCTCCCTCTCCCTCTTTCTCTCCCTCTCCCTCTTTCCCCCTCCCCCTCTCCCTCTCTGCTGCACTGTTTTTGTGTTCTGCTTGAAATAGAGGAAGATTGAAAGGAGAGACAGAAAAGATAAATAATTATAGATGAAATCAGAGTACTGAGGTAATGGGTTAAAGAACGAAGGAGAAGCCATAGTAGAAGAAATGAAGAAAAGGAGAAAGTGAGGAGCACAGAGAAGAGTCTTGCAAAAACAGTTCTACCAACTGGACTTTATAAAAAACCCCATAGAGGTTTGACTGATCTAATGAGATGAGAATTAAGAAAAGATTATCTTTATTTACATATTGGATAGAGACAGCCAGAAATCAAGAGGGAAGGGAGAGATACAGATGGAGAGAGACAGAGAGACCCCTGCAGCCCTGCTTCACAACTGGTGAAGCTCTCCCCCCTGCAGGTGGGGACCGGAGGCTCGAATCTGGGTCCTGGCACATTGTAACACATGCACTCACCCAGGTTTGCTACCACTCACCACCACCCTCTTTTGTAATTTCCAGGGTTTTTAAATTGTTTTTACTTTTTCCCACTGGGCCCATCCCAGTGCAGACACACACTTGAATGAGCAGATGTGTGAGCGATGCTGACAGAGGCTGGTTGTGCTGAACCCCCTGCCTTCTGTCTAGCCGCACACACACCTCACTCCCTTCACCGGAGATGTCCCAAGTGCAACTGAAGGTATTTTTTCACGCATCCCTCTCTGTCTGTTTTTCCTCTGCCCTCTCTCAAAAAGAATCACCACTGTCTTGTTTCGGGGGGGAGAGGTTGCATTTTGACTTAGTCTAATTGCCAGAGAGAGGGAGTATTATAAACATGTGTTTGCAGTCTCTGCACTGGACTTGAATAACTGCCCTAAAATGGTTTACAGTTTGCTAGTCACACAGATGAATTCACAGCTCACACATGTTTAAGTAATGATGTAATTCTGCACAAAGTGTCAGCTTATGATGCATGTGAAGCAGACATAAGCTAGTTTAGAGAATTTAAATTTAAAATCACAACATTTCCAATATATGAACCACGAACTCTTGGAGTTGTGGGAGATGGTTAAGTCCTCTCTTCAAAGGAACATGAATAGAACTGTTTAGTACATAAATGCTCTTTATAAAGTGTTATCTACGACCACCTGTGGCCCATAGTTTGTACTCTTTAGGTCAGGTACTAGCTCCTTGCTAATCCTCCAGCAGAGACCCTCAGAGTCTCTTCCTCCTTTCCTTATTTAGACAACGGGGAGATTGTGAGCTCTGAAGCCCAGCCCAGGGGTGGAGAAGACAGTTCTGCTTCAGGTATAAAAGAAGGGAGAAAGATGAAGGGGGTGCACTGCTGCCTGACAGCCACTGTTGGCAGCACGCCCTTTTGCAAAAGAATAAAGGCCTTGCTTCAACTTCTTATTTTTTGCCTTGACAAGTAATTTTAATTGGAGGTCATTTACCACGGAGTCAATAAGGTTCTTTGTCAACTCAGTTCCTATAAACCTGATCATGCCATAGTTAGATTTAGGAGGGCATTTTCCATGCATGTTGAGGAAGTCAGTACAAGTAACATAGGGACAAAATCTTGACAAAATCGCCAAGATAAAAACTGGGCATAAAATCCCCTTTAAAGTGTTTGCCATTCTTGTTGACTCATTCATACATACACTGCTCAGGTTCTTTTTTTTTCTCCTTCAAGCATTTTCTTTATGACTATGACCTACTCTCAACCTACCTGCAATCTTTCTTTTCTTTTTTAAATTGTTATTAATTTATTTATAAACTAAAAAATGTTGACAGGCTTTTTTTTATAAGTGAATCTTTTAACTTTGTTTTTTAATATTTTTATTTATTTTATTGGATAGAGACAGAGAAATTGAGAGATAGAGAGACACCTGCAGCCCTGCTTCACCACTCCTGAAGCTTCCCCCCCCCCCACAGATGGGGGCCAGGGGCTTGAACCTGCATCCTTGTGCACTGTAACATGACCCTGACTCATTAATTTGCCCTGGGAAAAACATTAGCATCATTTAAGTCCTACTACGTAGAAACCTCACTTAGGAAATGTACAAGGCGCAGGAAAACAAAGCCCTCCACCCTTCAGCAAAAGCATTCAATTTCCTGTGCCTGCGGATCAGCAGAAAGAAGAAGGTTACACAGGGAGTCCAGATTACATTCTGTCTACAAAAGAAGGTCCCACCATTAGCTTTCAATGCGACCTCTTCAAAAGAAAAACACATGCCCTCCGGGTAGGCAGGTACAGAAGTGAACAGATATTCCAGTGAGCACTGCCTCAGGCTGAAGTCAGAGCCTGTCTTACTCATCTCTCCTGTGAGCTCAGACCCTTCCTTTCAAAGCTCACAGCTTTTGAATAACAGCTCTTTGTGAAGGGGAAGTAGGGGAAATATGCTTGCTCTCACATGGGTTGTTAAAACCGAACAAAAATATCACAAGTAATATCAACATAAAGTGAATATGTTTTCTTGTTCAGAACAAATAAAAGAGAAATCCATCAGTACTCAACGTGTACTTTGGAGCGTAATCAGCCTGATTGTCTCCATCTGGGGTTTGCACAGTTCTCAGGCGATTCTGCCTCCACTAGGTTTTCCGAGTTCCTCTCCCCCCGACCCCCGCACTCAACCGCAAAGGGGCTTTTCATACTCTGCCACTTACCACGAACAGGCCAAGCACTGTGTTCCTGGGGGAAGCTTGTGAAGGTCACTGAATCTGAGAAAGATCAAATGCAGTATGGCTCTGGAAATTAATTTGGGGGCAGAGAAATGCCCAAGGACCTGGTGGCTTTCTCTGCAGTCATGTCTGCTTGGCTGTTGAGTGGTTTGGGGCGTGTGGTCGGGAATCAAGGGGGACAAGCTACTGAAGAAAGAAGAGAACCAGAAGCGATGGCCGATTAGTATACTACTTGACATCAGGTCTGACGTGGTTCCAAAGAACAGCAAATGAGAAAGTCAGTGTAAACAGAGGGGCAATGCCTGGTATTATTAGCAGAGGTGATGACAGCCTAAGAGAGACTTCCTCCCGGAGGTGCTAGTTAATACATGGGATTTCAAACCAGGCCTGCATGCTGCACAGATGAAGGGAACTTGAGCTCGAGAGTTCTTAATTTTCAGGAATAGCTAGGCAGCAGGACTCGCGAGTTTGCAGAAAGCTCAAGTAGCAAGGTGGGAAGTTCCACAAAAGTACCGGATGAAACGAATCCAAGCTCAGAGACATCTTAACTCTAGTACTTTGCTGCTCTCTGGCAAAGTCTCAGACAGTCGACTGATGGCCAACGTCTGAGCAATCTACCAAGGAGCTAGTACTGAGCAGCTGCCGTAAGGAGACACGAACATACAAAATCACATCACATCCACCCTACTTTCAAAGCACTTTCTCTTCTGTTTTAGTTGGGAGGTGACTGCTTTCCAGTACAGTTGTTGGCATGTGGGTACCATTTCTTTTATTTCTTTTATTTAAGAAAGGATTAATTAACAAAACCATAGGGTAGGAGGAGTACAACTCCACACAATTCCCACCACCTAATCTCCCTATCCCATCCCCTCCCCTGATAGCTTTCCCATTCTCTGTCCCTCTGGGAGCATGGACCCAGGGTCATTGAGGGTTGCAGAAGGTAGAAGGTCTGGCTTCTGTCATTGCTTCCCCGCTGAACATGGGCGTTGACCTGTCGGTCCATACTCCCAGTCTGCCTCTCTCTTTCCCTAGTAGGGTGGGTCTCTGGGGAAGCTGAGCTCCAGGACACATTGGTGGGGTCTTCAGTCCAGGGAAGCCTGGCCGGCATCTTGATGGCATATGGAACCTGGTGACTGAAAAGAGAGTTAACATACGAAGCCAAACAAATTGTTGAGCAATCATGGACCCAAAGCTTGGAATAGTGGAGAGGAAGTGTTAGGGAGGTACTCACTGCAAACTCTAGTGCACTTCTGCTTTCAGGTATATATTTTGCAGTAGTTTATGGATACGTGTGAACATATGCTCTCTCTCACAGAAACTGGTGTATATCTAGGTTTTGGGACTTTGTTAGAAAGTGAACCACCTGAGATGAAATTAGAGTATACTATGAAAGGAAAGGTCTCACCCGAGTACTGAAGCTGAAGGGTTGTCATTCCACACGTGAAGTCTCTGGATACAGTCTGAAGTGAAGCATGTTGAGGTGGCAATCGTTGAGTTGGTTAGGTTGTGATTGGCGGATGCAATATTATTTGATATGAATTGGGAGAGGCATACGGGAAAGTGGGCCCTATCCAAGGGTTCCAGGACTGGGGGAAGTAGGGGCTCTATAGTGGAGATGTGAAGTTCCTGCTGTCTTAGGGTTCAAAAAGACAATGGATAGTTAATGTTATCATCACATTATTTGGTAATTGGGTTAACTGTGGGTACCATTTCTTATCTCACTATGGTAGGTGTCTACGAAGCACTTTCACCCAACTTGGGTCCTTCTCCATCACCATGCACCAGGCCTTGAATCCATCCCACTTTAACCCACTGGACAATTTCTGTTTCACAGAAGAGGATTGAGGCCAAGAAACATCTAAGTTGTCAAACAAAACTCCTGAACTACATGGCTCAACTCACAAGCATTAGTCCTAGGAGAAATCCTTAAAATCTTCTTTAAAATCTACTAAATGTTACTTTACAAACTTGCTTTAAAACCATAAAACATAAAGTTGCATTACAGAAATAGAAAGATCAACACATTTATAAGTGAGATAGTTGGTAGTAAATGTAGAGATAACTAAAATCACAAAGCCCAATACCTGTACTTTGTTGTACTCTAAGGATACTCAGTAGCACAATAATAAGTGCTAGCAACAAAACCAAATCACTAGAAACACCCGCTGTGGTTTTCTGCATACTCTAAAAATGAAGGAACCGAGGAATACATTATTATCATTATTAACTCAGCTAGGGCTCTGTTTCTGCACAGGAAATGCACGGCAGCTGGTGGCCTTATTTTTCCCCATTTCTTTTTAATTCTATAGGACAACTAGAAATTGAGGAGGGGCAGGCTAGGAATGAAGAGGGAGAGAGAAAGAGAGACACCTACAGCACTGTTTCATCACTCTTGAAACGTCATGCTCTGAAGGTAGAAATTGAAGGAGGTTTGAACCTGGCTCTTTGTACGTTGTAGCCTGTGTGTGAAACTGAATGGACCACCGCCCAGACCTCAGCAATGCACTTTATAACTGCCTATCAAACTAGTTACATTTGGGGGGGGGGCTTAAATTCTGAAGCTTTTCTATTTTCCACATTGCAACAACAGGTTTGACCCTAAGATGAGGCTCAGAGATGCAGAAATGTGTTTATTTATTTGTTTGTTTGACAGGACAGAGAGAATTTGAGAAGGAAGGGTAGCTAGAGAGGGAGAGAAAGGTAGACAGCTATAGCCCTGCTTCACTGCTCATTGTTCACTGCTCACTGAACCCAAATCCTTACCATGGTAATATACACACTTATCCAATGTGTCAACTCCCAGCCCCCACTTTTAACCTTTAGCACCACCATCAACCAGAGCTGAGAGCTGCTCTGTCTGAGTTAATAAAAAATAAAATTAAAAAAAGAATTGCTGAGTCTTTACATTATTTACCATTCACCTATGGGGGAACATCATTTTTTTAAATTTATTTATAAAATGGAAATATTGACAAGACCATAGGATAAGAGGGGCACATTTAAATTCCCACCATCAGAACTCCATATCCTATTCCCTCCCTTGAAAGCTTTCCTATTATTTATCCCTCTGGGAGTATGGACCCAGGAACATTACAGGATGCAGAAGGTGGAAGGTCTGGCTTCTATAATTGCTTCTCCACTGAACATGGGTGTTGGCAGGTCAATCCATACCATCAGCCTGTTTCTGTCTTTCCCCGGTGGGGCAGTGGTCTGGGGAGGCAGGGATCCAAGACACATTAGTGAGGTCGTCTGCCCAGAGAAGTCAGGTTGGCATCATGGTAGCATCTGGAACTTGGTGGCTGAAAAAACATTAATATACAGAGCAGAACAAATTGTTGAATAATCAGGAACCCAAAAGCAAAAATATAGCAGATGAGGCATGGGCACTCCATTTTGGAAAAGATAGGAAGCCTATTTTAGGTATATTTCAAGAAGCCTGTGACTTCACTGGTTCCTGCCTGAGCCTGACAGCTGACATGCAGGTGGACCAAAGGTTTTGTCTGGGAAGATGGTGTCAGAGTTGGAAATAGGACTAGAAAGCTGGATCAGGGAAGAGAGTAGCTCCCAAATATGGGGCAAGTCTATAAACAGTGTAACTATATCTATACCCTGTGGATTTGATCAGGGGCCCATATTCATCCCTTCTCTGTAGGTCTGAGCTGGCATTCTGTGGTCACGGCTAGGAACATTCTAGGTTGCTCTAACTTCAGGACCCATCCTCCTCGAGTGGTAGAGTATGTTACACCCAACCTCCCTATGGAGAATAGAACATTCCCTACGATTATTGATCCACGTAAAGGGCAACATGCTATAGGGGCCCACGAGGGGGCCATTATGTTGTTCCTGATGGAGATGACCATGGAGAGAAGGATCTTCTAGCGGTCCAGGCCCATCATGTCTGTGTGGGAATCCCAGGACACACTGACTACGGCCCCAGGTGATGGGGTGGCCTGGCAGTGACCAAAGAGCCATCGTGAAAGTGTGCTGGTCTCTTGCCCTTATCCAACTTTTGTAATCCTTACTTTGTCTGACAAGGTTATCTTTGGAATGATTGAAGGAAGTGAAATAGGTAGTAGGAGAGGAGAGAGTATCTAAGTGTAAGTAGAAGCTATTTGATTAGGTACTTTATGGTATCTGTTTTAGGTCTTTCTACTTGCTTGCTGGATTTATTGACTCACTACAAACTATCGTACGCTTTTGCTTTAAGGTGGATGTTTGAGAAACAACTTTCTTGCCGCCAAGTGTGAGTAATGATGAACAGAGGTGGCATGATTTTGTGTGTACACGCCTTTTAAACTGTTCTGAATAAAGACCAAGAAGCAGCGTTGCTAGACCATAAGCCAAGGGTATGACTGGTTTTGTAGGAAACCACTAAACTGCCTCCCATAGTAATTCTAACACTCATTCCCACTGGCAACAAATGAGAGTGATTCTCACCCCGCACCTTGACTGTCCTTAGTCTCCTATTCAGGTCATTCTCATAGGTGTGTAGTGATGTCTCATAGTGTTTTCATTTCTATTTCATTGATAAAAGATATGGAGCAGCTTTTCTTTTTTTGTTCTCCATCTGTATACTTCCTTTGGTGAGACGTCTGTTAAAGTCTTTGGCCCAGTTTTTAAGTGAGTTGTTTATTTTCTTATTGTTGAGTTTTAAGAGTTCTTTGTGTATTTTGGATAACCGTCCTTTACCAGATGTCATTTGCAAATATTTTCACCCTGTCTGTGGTTCGTCTTCTTATTCTTTTGACACTGCCTTTCAGAGAGCAGAAGGACTTCTTTATTATTATCTAAATAAAGTTCTTTCTCCCTTTTTTCAGTAATTTATCAGAGTTTTACAAGATGATAAGTCTTCAGGGGTATAATTTCACAATCATACTTGGTCACTATAAGTCAATGACCAAGTCCCCAGTCCCTATAAACATGAGAATTCTAAATCAATTTAAAAGAAAATTCAACCTCTTTAGGGAACAGGCAATGGCAAACCTGGTTAAGCACACAGACTACAGTACACAAGGACCCAGGTTCAAGCCCCTGGTCCCCACCTGTAGGGGAAAAGCTTCAGGAGCAGTGAAGCAGTGCTACAGATGTCTCTCTGTCTCTCTCCCTCTCTATTCTCCCTCCCCCCTCAATTTCTAACTGTGTCTATCCAATAATAAGTATATTAATTTTAAAAATTAAAAAGTATTGGGGGTTGGGCGGTGGCGCAGTGGGTTAAGCGCATGTGGCGCAAAGCGCAGGGACCGGCGTAAGAATCCTTGTTCGAGCCCCCGGCTCCCCACCTGCAGAGGAGTCGCTTCACAGGCGGTGAAGCAGGTCTGCAGGTGTCTATCTTTCTCTCCCCTTCTCTGTCTTCCCCTCCTCTCTCCATTTCTCTCTGTCCTATCCAACAACGAATTGTGTCAACAAGGGCAATAATAATAACCACAACGAAGCTACAACAAGGGCAACAAAAGGGGGGGAAAATGGCCTCCAGGAGTGGTGGATTCATGTTGCAGGCACCGAGCCCAGCAATAACCCTGAAGGAGAGAAAAAAAACATTTAAAAAGTATTTAAACAGGGGAGTTCTCACAAAGTCCAAGAAACAGTTTGATTACTAATTGTTTGCAAGTTTATTACAGTCACTTATATTCCACATAAGTGAAACTATCTGATATTTTTCCTTCACCACTTTATTTCACTACCATAACAACCTACAGTTCCATTCATTTTGTTCCAAAAGATACAATCTCATATTATTGATTGCACTTTGCTCCATTTTGTATTTATAGCATATATGATAGATAGCATCCTATGCCTTCTTTATTAATTTATCTTCCAGCAAGCATTTAAGTTGCATTCGTATTTTGGCTATTGTCAATACAGAAGCTCCGAGCTTAGAGATGCATGTATCTTTTTGAGTTAAGGCTACCATGTACTTTGGACATATGTCTGAGGCTTGTGTCTATGGGGAAAATTCTCAGGTATAATTTCCCTGAATATAGCCTCTGTTCCTTTCACCTTGTCCTCTTCCTCAGGAATTTCTATCACTCTTACATTTGATCTTTTGATGGTGTCTGATATTTCACAGAGGGCTGCTTAATTCCTTCTAAACCTTTCTTCTCCACCATCTTTAAATTGAAACAGTGGGTTAATTGTATCTTCTAGTTTAGATAGTCTTTCCTTTGCCTGAGTGAGTCTACTTCCAAAGCCTGATACTTGAGCTTGTACTGTGCTCACAGCATCTTTCACATCCTGTAGTTCTGTTTGAAGTTTTCTTTCCTGCTTCTTAGTTGTTTAGTGAATTCTGTTTGAAGTTCTTCTTTCGTGTTTTCTAATTTTTTGGAGAACTTTCTGGAGTTCTTATTTTGTTGTTTCCTAACTCTATTCTTTCAAGTCTTTAGTATGCTTATCAATCACTATGTTTAGATTGTTGGAAGATTTCATAATGAGTTTTCTTTTTTTTATTTTTTTAAATATTTATTTATGTATTTATTCCCTTGTGTTGCCCTTGTTGTTTTATTATTGAAATTATTACTGTTGTTGTTACTGATGACATCATTGTTGGATAGGACAGAGAGAGATGGGGAGTTGGAGAAAAGGAGAGAAAGACAGACAGACACCTGCAGACCTGCTTCATTGCCTGTGAAGCGACTCCCCTGCATTTGGGGAGCCGGGGCTCAAACTGGGATCCTTATGTAGGTCCTTGTGCTTTGTGCCACCTGTGCTTAACCCACTGCACTACCGCCCGACTCCCCATAATGATTTTTTTTTTAATTGTTGTAGTCATTGTTGTTGTTGATGATGATGTCGTCATTGTTGGATAGGACAGAGAGAAATGGAGAGAGGAGGGGAAGACAGAGAGGGGGAGAGAAAGACAGACACCTGCAGACCTGCTTCACTGCCTTTGAAGTGACTCCCCTGCAGGTGGGGAGCCCTGCAGGTGGGCAGCTGGGGACTTTACCGGGATCCTTATGCCGGTCCTTGCGCTTGGCACCACATGCGCTTAACCCGCTGCGCTACAGCCCGACTCCCATGAGTTTTCTGTAGTCTTTTTCTGATAGTCCCTCTCTAATAAAAGTTTTAAAGAAAACATCAAAAGGAAACAAGTAAGAGAATGCAAGACTAAGCATTGTGTGCATGAAGAGATTACTTTAATTGAGTTAATGCTGGCAGTTAGGAAAATGTAACACGTGAGACTGGCTGGTGCCACTTGCTTTTTTTTTTCTTTTTCACTTCCTAACAAGGAAGCCTTCCATAACTGAGTATCCATACACATCCAAAGTGACTGTCCAGATAGGAACCCACATGATGACCCTGCTCAACTGCCTGATCCACCCCCAGACCCACAAGATGAAAAAAACACAATGCACATCCAAGCTTCTTGAAAACAAGACTAACCCAAGAGCCTTCCCTCCACTTGACTACCTGCCATTCACTCTTTATCCCACTTCACTTTGGCAGCGAGCACAGTGTTCCTCTGTGGCTGTTCCCAGAAGGTTAGCAGCAACCTTCTGATTGGCAAACCCAATTCCCAGTTCTCTAGAACTTGTTCTTTGACCCTGTTGACCAATCCTGTATTCTTGGACCTCTTTCCCTTGGTTTCTAGAATTCTTCTGGTTAAACTCCTACCAGAGAATGTTTGCATTTGTTGCTTTCAAAATGGACTTAGAAAGGGGTGATATTTTTAGCTTATTCCTCTCCTTCCTCTGGCCATCTTCACTCCTCCCTCTCCTTCTCTCTCTCTACGATTGTGACTTTATGTTTACTTGTTTCTTTTTTTTTAAAAGTTCTATCTTCATTTATACCACTTTCCCTTGTCTCCCCACTACCACACACATTTTATCCATGTCCATAGCTATAAATACGACTCAATTGGTAGGAGACTTCTTTAAATAAATATTTTCACCTTTTTCCAAGTTTAATGATCTATAAGTGACATACAATATTCTCTAACTTTTATGTTATTTTTGTTGAGGGTGAAAAACAGATAAAGGATGAAAGGGGAAGTGAAAGAGAGAAAGATAAAGGGGAGAGAGAAAGATAGAGAGGAGACACCCACGGTTCTGCTCCACCACTCATGAAACATCCTCCCTCCAGGGGACCCATGAGTTTGAACCTGGGTGGGCACACATATGAGCACTCTATCAGGTTGGTGGTGTTTCCTTTTTATAAGTAAAATTAAAAAAAACAGAAAATAAATAAAAAGAAATGTCTCATCCAACAGCAGACGAGTGGCTGAGCAAGTTATGGTACATATACACATTGGAATACAACTCAGCTATTGTTTAAAAATGGTAAATTCACCTTCTTCACCCCATCTTGGATGGAGCTAGAAGATATCATGTTAAGTGAGATAAGTCAGAAACAAAAAGATGAATATGGGATGATATTCCTAGGCAGAAGTTGAAAAACAAGACCAGAAGGAAATATACTAAGCCAAACTTGGACTGGAGTTCATGTATTGCACCAAAGTAAAAGACTTTGGGATAGGGGTGAGGGGGCTCAGGTCCTGGAATATGATGGCAGAGGAGGACCTAGAGGGGGTCGAATTATTATGTGGAAGACAGAAATTTTACACATGTACAAACTATTGTATTTTACTGTCGACTGTAAACCATTAACTCCCCAATAAAGAAATTAAAAAAAAAAATCTTTCCACTTAACTCCTCAATCAAATTAAGAACAGTTTTTGAACTGGAGTTAGAAACAACAATAACAACAGCAACAACTGTATTATCTTAGGCCAGAAAACATATCAGACCACAGGGAATAAAACCATACAAGAGAATAGTGAAACAGGAAAGAGAATTCTATCTCTTTAATTTTTAAATTTTTAATTCTATCTCTTTAATTTTATCTTTTTAACCCCTTCTTTCTGTCCCTCTCCCTGGCTTTCCCTCATTGCTAGGACACTTTTGACAGCAACAGGGAGAACTATTTTGAAGTGACAAGGGGAATGATGCTAGCATATACTAGACAGTGAGCCCCTAGTAAACTGGAAGTCCTGGACATTTTTCTTTTTTCTTTCTTTTATTGAAAAAAGGCTGTTTTTTTTTTTTTTTCCTCCAGTATTATTGCTGGGCTCGGTGCCTGCACCATGAACCACCGCTCCTGGAGGCCATTTTTCCCCCTTTTTGTTGCCCTAGTTGTTGCAGCCTAGTTGCGGTTATTATTGCCATTATTGACGTTGCTTTGTTGTTGGATAGGACAGAGAGAAACGGAGAGAGGAGGGGAAGACAGAGAGGAGGAGAGAAAGATAGACACCTGCAGACCTGCTTCACCGCCTGTGAAGTGACTTCCCTGCAGGAGGGGAGCCGGGGGCTCGAACCGGGATCCTTATGCCGGTCCCTGCGCCTGCGCTTTGCGCCACGTGCGCTTAACCCACTGCGCCACCACCCGACCCCCTGAAAAAAGGCTGTTTTACGAGACTGTTGTCTTCATGGTATCATTTCACATCTCCCCCATTGGCTCTCCCCCATCCAACTACTTTCCCTCCACTGCAGTGGGATATACCTCTCCTCCCTTCCAGTACCCTGGAGCCACCTCACTAGTAATCTCAGGTCTGTGACTGCAGACCAAGGTTCATCTATGACTCACTCACCCTGCTCCCCTCAACCCCCCACCCCACATGAGTGTCTTTCTCCTTCTGGCTTATTTTTCTTAGCATGAGTCCCTCCAGTTTCATCCACAGTGTAGCAAATGGTAAGGCTTTGTATTTTCTATAGCTGAATAATATTTCACAGTGTGTGTCCTGATTTTCTTATCACAGCAGAGAAACTCAGCAATTGGCTTCAGTAAGGTACATTAAAAGACACCTTTCCCACTCTTTCACACTTGAACTTTGACTTCTTGCATTAGCAAAATGGTGTGCAAGCTTGGTTGCTTTATTTTTTGGAATAAAAGCAATAAAAGAAATGCCCTTCCAAATAAAAGAAGAAATGAAAGAAATGTCTCCTCATGTTAAACTGGGGGGATAGAGTCAGGGTTTTTTTTCTTTTTTGTTTTTTTTCATTTATAAAAAGGAAACACTGGCAAAACCCTAGGATAAGAGGGGTACAACTCCACACAGTTCCCACCACCAGATCTCCGTATCCCATCCCCTCCCCTGATAGCTTTCCTATTCTTTATCCCTCTGGGAGCATGGACCCAGGGTCACTGTGGGGTGCAGAAGGTGGAAGGTCTGGCTTCTGTAATTGCTTCCCCGCTGAACATGGGTGTTGGCAGGTTGGTCCATACTCCTAGTCTGCCTCTCTCTTTCCCTAGTGGGGTGGGGCTCTGGGGAATCGGAGCTCCAGGACACATTGGTGGGGTTGTCTGTCCAAGGAAGTCTGGTTGGCATCATGCTAGCAACTGCAACCCCCTAAGTCAGAAAGATAAAGATGAGTATGGGATGATCCCACTCATAAACAGAAGTTGAAAAAGAAGAACAGAGAGGGAACTCAAAGCAGGATTTGGCTGAATTTGGAGTAGGGCACCAAAGTAAAAGCCCTGGGTTGAGGGTGAGGGTAGATATTCAGCTTCTTGGGGTAGGGAGTGGGGAGGTGGGGGTGGGATGGGATATAGTCTTTTGGTGGTGAGAATGGTGTTTATGTACACTCCTATTAATTTATAATCATACAAATCACTGTTTAATATGAGAGGGGGAAAATTGATTGAATGTCTCAAACTTTTAAAATGTACACACCATAGGCTGAGTCTCCGAAATGTTAACTCTCTTAAAAGCTTAGACCAGGGAGAACAGAAGCAACCAGTGACACAGCTATATGGGCATAAATTATGGTGATGGTGTGTATGATACAGCACATCCTAACAAAGGGATTTTTCAAAGAGTCAGGTTGTGTAAGTGCTATCGTGTGGTTTGTTATTTTTTATGAGGTCTGTTCTCTTTGAGGGGGTGGATGGGAAGCTGACATTTATTTCACCGAAATATTTCATATGTGGAACTAAAACTATTTTTAGTAATATGCATACTCTCCACATTATATTCTAGGATAGATGAGACCATTCCTAAATTTGTTTAAGACCCTCTTGGTCCTTACAGAGAAGCATATGAAGAACATTTGACAATTCTTTCTGAGTCTTCTAAAATGGGGACCCTGCCAGAATAAAATGAAAAACAAATCTCCTTAGAGAGGTGCAATAGGCCCTCGACGCACCGAAAGAGTCAGGGAATGGTGCCTTGGCGGGGGCAGAGCAGAAGAGTGAGAAGATTTTGTTCCCCACTTAATCTGAAACTTTTATGTTTAAGTGAGTGGGAAAGAATCTACTGAATGTCAGCTCTGCCATTCTATTAAGAGAATTGTTGCTATAACTTGCCGCACAGAGTTTGCAAGCGTCACTCATGCAGACTCCTCCATCACTCACTGATTCGGCAGCAGGCTCAACTCTGGACTCAGCTCTGCATTTTGAAGAAAGAGAAGGAAGCATAAAAGGCGTGGTGACACATCTGGTTGAGCACACATGTTACAATGAGCAAGGACCCGGGTTTGAGCCCCCGGTCCCCACTTGCAGGGGGAAAGCTTTGCAAGTGGTGAAGCAGGGCTGCAGGAGTCTCTGTCTCTCTCTCCTTCTCTCTCTCCCCCTTCCCTCTCAGTTTTGGGCTGTCTCTATCCAATAAAGAAAGATAATAAAAATAAATAAGCAAAAGGAAAGTATTTAAAAAGTAAGAAGCATAACAGAAAGCCTTCTGCTAGGAGTAATTTGAAGATATAAGCTATCTGCTTATTGAAGGTCTGCCACCAGGTAATTATAAGGAATAGCCCAGATTAAAAACACAGCCTTGGGTTGCAAAACAGATCACCTAGATACGGTACATAACCCAGGGTCCCCACAAAACTGTAAGAGGATCATGTGCTGGTGCATCTTTTCCTCTCTGCCTCAACTTCTCTGTCTCTGTCTTAAAAAGTCATCTCAGAAGAGTGAGGTCCTAGAGATGACAATAACATAGCATAAATGTCTCAGCTTCTCTAAAAGAAAGTAATTTAAAGTGAATCAGAGTAATATACAGTTCATGGCACATTTCAGACCCCAAATCCACCAGAAAGTATGACAAGTTGTCAGCGCTGCTTAAGACAGTGGAGGCGGTTAGACAAAGGAAATCAAAAGGAAATACAAATAGACCAATTGTTTGCTGGCAGTGTTCCAGAGCGTGCATGAACTTAGTAATGTGTCAAGTAAGAAGACCCTCACAGTGTTCATCAGAGCCAAATAGGCACCAAGGTGAGACAACGAGGAAATTTCTAAAACAGCAGAGATAGGAAATTTAGAACAAGATGCTGTTTTGTTTTGAATTTTTTTGTTGTTGGTGGTGGTGGTTGTTTGATAGATCAGAATAAAATGCATAAGGGTGAAGTAGGTTAGAAGCACCAAAAGCCAAAAGGAAAAAGCGATGCAAAGTGCTGAAAACTCAGGGGAACTACATCCTCAGCGTGTTCTTAACTGCAGACTGGATCATGGGTCCTCTGAAACTAATATATTCATAATGAGCTTGAGACAAGTTTGAAGAAAGTGAGCAGAAGGCAGCAGAAACTTAGATCAAGTGTTGAGTTCATGGCAGAACTTTAGAAATTATTAGCTCCTCTCTTTGTATAACAATAAAAACTAAATTAGAAAAGTCACTTTACTGGCAGGGCCTCAGAGGTTGCACAGGCTTCTGTGCTAAATGTGAATATAGATGGGCCCTAGGTCAGGTGGATGCAGTAAACAGTGAATTTTATTCATAGATTTTCTTCAAGTATGAGAGCTACTCTCTGCCTTAATCCAGTTTTCTAGCCCTAGTCTCAACAGTGACACCATGGGCCCCTTGGAACATACCTGAAATAGACTTCCTAGCTTCTTTCTACTCAAAGATCCCTATTCTCACCTGCTCCATTCCTACTTTTTGGTTCCTGTTTATTAAACATTTTGTCCTACTTAATATCTTACTGCCTTTTTAGCCACCAAGTTGCAAATGCTACTATGATTCCATCCTGACTTCCCAGGGCAGACGACCTGTAATTTCTTCTCCACTGGACATGGACATTTCTTTTAAGTAAAACTGACCTCGTCCACCTCTGTTAGTTAATGACTTCCTCATGCATCAGTCGCCAGGTGGAGGTCCCAGATGTAAAAGTCCAGTTTGCCATGAGCCCAGAACTCTCATAGAAGAGTCGAACTTTATGCTTCATTCTTTGGGGTTAGGTATAGAGCAGGGAATATTACAGAAATATGGCATTTGCACTCTGTGGGATATTATGGTCACTGCTTCCTGAACGTCTCTCTACCGGGGAAATACCTGAATCTTCACAAGCTGCATTACTGAGCTTCTACCCACTACAGCGGATCAACCTTTTCAGGACTCCCAACTTATTAGTCATCTCTTGTTTGTCTCTCCCAACCGACAGGTGTCTATCTCTCTCCCGCTCTATCTTCCCTCCCTCATTTCTTCTCTGTATTATCATGTAAAATAGAAATAAAAATAAAGAAAAAGATAAAGGGAAAAATGGCCACCAGCAGTAGTGGATTCTAGGTGCTAGCACTGAGCCTCAGTGATAACCCTGGTGGTAAATAGGATAAAGAAGTAAATAAGTAAATAGATATATAAAATAAATAAGTAAACAAATAAGTAAATAAGTAAACAGATACATTAAAAGAAAGAAAACCAACAGAGGACTATTCCATAAGAACCTGGATGTCAGAGTATTTACCGAAGCCAAGAAGATTGCACTGAGAAGAAGGATGTCAGTCAGTGGGTACCTACCGGCCTAAGGGAGGGTGGCCCAGTGTCCCCCAGCTCAGGCAGGACACGTGTCAGGTCTTCCCAGGGAATGAGGCATCCTTGGAAGTCACAAAGTTTCAGAAGAAGCTGCACATCCAGAATCCTCAGGAACATCCACTCAGATGTTCCCACCCAAAACAGCGTTTGCTAGTGAAAGAATTCTGCCTTGGCTGAACACTCCAACATCTCCAGAGTTCTACAACTCTGTAAGCCATTTACTGCTCACAGAGTAGTATCTATGTCTGGGGATTGGGGGGGGGGGGGGGGAAGAAACATGAAAGAAATTAATGTCTGAGGGTCAGCAAGGCATCTCACTTGAATAATGCTAGTTCTTTCATCTACACAAGACCCAGGTTCAAGCCCAGACACCACCAGCACACACTGGAGGAAGCTAAAATGAGCAAGGCTGCTATTGGAGTGTCACTGGGACTGGATTATGAGGATGCAGGATCTAAACTGTCAGAGGATGAGATTGACTAATCAAGAATTTACTGACTAAGGGTAAGTTTCTTAGAGTATTTACTTAACTTTGTAAGTAAGGCCTTAGGGGATGGGAAAAAGATCCAGTGTAGTAGAGTCTGCCCCTCTCTTTTTCTGTTTCTTTCTCTGTCTCCTATTTGAAAAAGTCAGGCCAGTGTTGAAGCTCTGCTGACAATAACAAAAGGAAACATGTCAGAAATCGCACTGTAGTTGGGTTCCGGCTATTTGTAAGTTAGCAATGAAAACTCTGGCCCTCACATCTAGTTAACTTCTTGCTATTGGATCTTACCACTGCATTTTCACTGTGTGAGGCATCATCCCAATTCAGTAAGGATCCATCAGATCTGCTCTCGTTTTAAGCACCCTCACCACCACTACAGTCTTTGAAATCTCTAATTTCTAAAGAAGGAATTAAGTTCTGATTCACCTGTAAAGACATTCCCTTTACCCACACTGTAATTTTCCCCCCAGATCAATTTTGGTGAAATTTGTAGCAGCTGAGTCACCAAGTGCCAAATGATCTCACCCACCTGTGCTGTTGGGCAACTCTTGGCACCAGCTGGGTCCCTTGAGGATTCCCAAGAAGCAGATGCCAAGATTAGCTTAGTCATAAAATACTTTTCTGGGAGAAGAAACACAAAGATTTGCCATCTTTTTTTTTTTATTTTAATTTTTATTTTTATTTTTCCTCCTCCAGGGTTATTGCTGGGCTCGGTGCCTGCAACATAAATCCACCGCTCCTGGAGGCCATTTCCCCCCCCCCTTTTGTTGCCCTTGTTGTAGCTTCGTTGTGGCTATTATTATTGCCCTTGTTGACGCAATTCGTTGTTGGATAGGACAGAGAGAAATGGAGAGAGGAGGGGAAGACAGAGAAGGGGAGAGAAAGACAGACACCTACAGACCTGCTTCACCGCCTGTGAAGCGACTCCTCTGCAGGTGGGGAGCCGGGGGCTCGAACCGGGATCCTTTTGCCTGTCCCTGCGCTTTGCGCCACATGCGCTTAACCCGCTGCGCCACCGCCCGACCCCACCGTCGTATTTTTGTCTACTTGCACATTACAAAGTGTATCTTCTGTGTTTCACGTTTTTGTCCATGGAAATTCCCTCTTCATGTAATGCAGAGAAATATCATTTTGCATATTAATGTATCCAAGGTTGTACATCTAATTTTTGGAAGCGAAGGAAATACTTTCTAATAATAATAATCTAATAATCAGGAGTTTATTACCTTGAAACAGGTATTCACTTTGTTCCAGGTCACTTTGCAGGAAAAAATGAACAGGGATATTTCAGATTTAGTTGCCTCAGTTGAGACTGACTCAAATTAATAGTAAACTGTGGGGGCTGGGTGGTAGCGCAGCAGATTTAGCGCACATGGTGCAAAGCGCCAACGGCAGCAGTAAGGATCCCTATTCCAGCCCCCAGCTCCCCACCTGCAGGGGAGTCACTTTGCAAGCAGTGAAGAAGGTCTGCAGGTGTCTTTCTCTCCCTCTTTCTTCCCCTCCTCTCTCGATTTCTCTCTAAAAATAATTAATTAATTAATTTTTTAAAAACTTCAAAAAACAGTAAACTCTGAAACAGCCCATAAAGAGGTAGAAGGGCTTTAGGATATGTTAACAGACAAAACAGCTTCTTGAACCTCAAATGAACAGTATATTTCATTAAAATTCTAACAAAACTAAATGAACTCAGCTATCATATTTTTCCATTTGATTTATAAATTTGAAATTCAGACTGCATTCATTTGACTTTATGTCAACTTTCAGAGACTTAGCTGCAATATGCAATGCTAAATTGTCAAATTGAGTTCATTTTAAATATTAAATAAGTCTATAGAAACAAAATAAAAGGAAGAGATGCAGGTAAGGTAATAAATATCTTAGGCTCAAAATAACGTTATGAGATTGACATTACTGAAGATAATAAAAATGCAATAACTGAAAATTAAAGAATTTATTTAACTTGATCTCTTGAAAATAATCACTTTTGGGAGTTAGGCAGAGTAGTGCAGCCAGTTAAGTGCATATGGCACAAAGCGCAAGGATCGGCTTAAGGATCCCGGTTCGAGCCCCCGGCTCCCCACCTGCAGGGGAGTCGCTTCACAGGTGGTGAAGCAGGTCTGCAGGTGTCTGTCTTTCTCGCCTCCTCTCTGTCTTCCCCTCCTCTCTCCATTTCTCTCTGTCCTATCCAACAATGACAACAGCAATAAAACAACAAGGGTAACGAAAAGTAATAAGTAAATAAATATTTTTTAAAAATTTAAAAAATATAAAAACAATTAAAATAAAAGAAAGAAAATAATCACTTTTGTTGTAAGAGAAGTTCAGCCCAGCGTAGTTGACCTAAAGCTACTACTACCTCCCTTCATGATTTGTGAGCAGGACACAGTCTCTGAGCACAATGCAACTAAATTCCAGAATTAAACTTTGATAAAATATAATATTAGAATCATCTTACTTGTATTTGGGTCAAGGAAAAAAAAAAAACTCCCAAGGAACACTGAATATACTATCTTAACATTTTTTGTAAGCCTCTCCAAGATTTTACTGAGGAGTTCACTAATACTTTTAAATGATTTGATTCCTAAAAGGCAAAAAAAAAAAAAAAAAAAGAAGAAGAAGAAGAAAGAAAAGAAATTAACTGCAAATTAGCCCATAATTTAGGAGCGGGGAAAAAAAAAAGGATAAGAATGTTTTTAATGCCTAAGAAAAGGGAAACTAATTTAAAAAGAAATGAGGGAGTCGGGCGGTAGTGCAGCGGGTTAATCGCACATGCCGCAAAGCGCAAGGAACGGCTGAAGGCTCCCGGTTCGAGCTCCCTACCTGCAGGGGAGTCGCTTCACAGCAGTGAAGCAGGTCTGCAGGTGTCTGTCTTTCTCTCCCTCTCTATCTTCCCCTCCTCTCTCCGTTTCTCTCTGTCCTATCCAACAACAACAGCTATGACAACAATAACAACTACAACAAGCACAACAACAAGGGCAATAAAATGGGAAAAATAGCCTCCAGGAGCAGTGGATTCGTAGTGCAGGCACCGAGCCCCAGCAATAAGTCTGGAGACAAAAAAAAAAAAAAAAAAAAAAAGAATTGAAAAACACTATTATAAAAAGACAATTAGTTTTGTAAACAGAAGTGTTGTACACACAAGCATACACTGACACAGATTTCATGAAAAGGTATCTTTGCTTAGTATGTGAAACAATCAGATGTTCTTAATTTGACAGCTTGGTAGCAGCAAAAACTACAATAATAAAGCGTATTAGAACTCAGAGTTTGACACGTTTTCACATTGTGCACTCATTCTCAAGATATTGAAAACCTCTAATGTACTTAAAAGTTTGCTTGTGTTCTTTTGTTAACTCTTCTTTTTCTTCTGTGAATGTACACAGGTCCACCAACAGACCTCCTGTCACACAGAGATAATTTTCACTATGTAGGTTCCTCTAAGTACAGAATCATAAGGTATATACCACAGCTTACAGTCTGGTCATGGTTATATACGTAGGGGCCTGGAGGTGGCCAACAGGGTTAAGCTCTAAAGGACTCTTGGTGAAGCAGGCCTGCACGTGTCTATCTTTCTCTCCCCCTCTGTATATTCCCCTCTCCTCTCAATTTCTCTCTGTCCTATCAAAAATAAATAAATAAATAAATAAGTAAAAAATGGCCACAGGAGTAGTGGATTCATAGTGCAGACTCCGAGCCCCTGGAGGCAAAAAAAAATAAAATAAAAAAATATATATATATACACACACAATTTTTCTATTTTTATTTTTTTACACCAGAACACTGCTCAGCTCTGGCTTATAGTGGTGCAAGGAGTTGAACTTGGGACTTTGGAGCATCAGGTATTAAAGTCTCTTTGCAAAAATACGCTATCTACCTCCGGCCGTATATACACAATTTTTTTCCACTTTTTTTTTTTATTTAAGAAAGGATTAATTAACAAAACCATAGGGTAGGAGGGGTACAACTCCACACAATTCCCACCACCCAATCTCCATATATCCCACCCCCTCCCCTGATAGCTTTCCCATTCTCCATCCCTCTAGGAGCATGGACCCAGGGTCATGGAGGGTTGCAGAAGGTAGAAGGTCTGGCTTCTGTCATTGCTTCCCCGCTGAACATGGGCGTTGACTGGTCGGTCCATACTCCCAGTCTGCCTCTCTCTTTCCCTAGTAGGGTGGGTCTCTGGGGAATTTGAGCTCCATGACACATTGGTGGGGTCTTCAATCCAGGGAAGCCTGGCCAGCATCCTGATGGCATCTGGAACCTGGTGATTGAAAAGAGAGTTAACATACGAAGCCAAACAAATTGTTGAGCAATCATGGACCCAAAGCTTGGAATAGTGGAGAGGAAGTGTTAGGGGGGTAATCACTGCAAACTCTAGTGTACTTCTGCTTTCAGGTATATATTTTGCAGTAGTTTATGGATACGTGTGAACATAAGCTCTCTCTCACAGAAACTGGTGTATATCTAGGTTATGGGACTTTGTTAGAAAGTGAACTACCTGAGATGAAATTAGAGTGTACTATAAAAGGAAAGGTCTCACCCGAGTAATGAAGCTGAAGGGTTGTCATTCCACACGTGAAGTCTCTGGACACAGTTTGAGGTGAAGCATGTTGAGGTGGCAATCGTTGCGTTGGTTAGGTTGTGATCAGCGGATGCAATCAATTGTATGTCTCAAAGTTTTTCAAAACACAAACTGAATCCTTTTAATATATAAGCTGTGTATTTGATATTCGGACTCTCTCAAAAGCCTAGACCAAGTAGATCAGAAACATCCAATAGCACAGCTATATACAAGATACTGGGTACTGTACAGCAAACCATAACAAAAGGACTTTTCAAAGTTAACCCAATTACCAAATAATGTGATGATAACATTAACTATCGATTGTCTTTTTGAACCCTAAGACAGCAGGAACCTCACATCTCCACTATAGAGCCTCTACTTCCCCCAGTCCTGGAACCCTTGGATAGGGCCCACTTTCCCGTATGCCTCTCCCAATCCGTATTTACACAGTTTTGTCTGACATTTTCACTCATGTTTTAATGAATTAATACTTATCCTGAGAATTATTTCTATTGATGTAGCCATCAATAGTTCATTATTTTTTACTATTGTACTCCATTGTATAGGTATCTCAGACGATGCTTAGCCAGGAACATCTTTCTGGGCAGTTGTTTCTGATTCCTCTATTGCCAATAAAGGCTATTACACACTTTTTCTATTTTTGATTTGGTCGTGGCCCTCTTAAACTGAATCAATACCACTAATGTGCTACTGACGGAAAAACAGCACCTTAAGATGTGAAGTGTATATCAAATGTATCAAGAAAAGGCAGGGTGGGAGTGGATAACATAATGGTTATACAAAGAGAATCTCATACCTGAGACTCCAAAGTCCCAGGTTCAATCCCAGCACCACCAGAAACCCTATAGTGTTCTCATTGGATTCCTTAATTCCATTTCAGGTGGTTCACTTCCTAACAAAGCCCCAAAACCTAGCTATAGACCAGGGCCCATGAGATAGGGCATATGTACACGTGTATCCATAAACTAGGGCAAAATGTATACCTGAAAGCAAAAGTGCACAATGGCTTGCTGTGAGTCAGTATATGCAGCAAGCAAGTAGAAAGACCTAAAACAACACTGGAAAGTTCCCAATGAAATACTGTCTACTTGGACTTAGGTACCCTCCTCACCTACCTCCTATTACACTTCCCTCAGTCACTCCAAAGCTCACCTTATCAAAGTAAGGACTGCAAAAGCTGAATAAGGGCAAGAGACTGGCATCCGTTAATGATGACTCTTTAGTCACTATCAGGCCACCCCAGCAGCTGGGGCCCTAGTCAGGGAGTCCTGAGATTGCCACACAGACATGATGGGCCTAGACCTTGAAGAGATCCCTCTCTCCACTGTCACTGGTCATCTCCATCAGGAACAACATAATGGACCCCTTCGGGGACCTCATATGACCCTCAACGTGGATAAGCAATGGTAGAGAATGTTCCATCCTCCGAAAAGAGGGTGGACAACAGACTCTATCTACCACCTGAGGAACATGGGTCCTGAAATTAGTGCAACTTGGGATGTTCCTACTCAGGACCACAGAATGTGAGCTCAGAGCTACAGGGATGCAGAGGTCACACAGGCTCCTAAGCTGAGTATGGGCCCCAGATCACACCAAATCAATGGGGTTGGCATTCAACAATATTTATACCCCTTTCCCATATTTGGGGGCTACTCTCTTCCCTGATCCAGCTTTCTAGTCCTTTTTCAGCCATGACATCCTCTCCCCAGATAATAACTTATGTCCACCTGCATATCAGATGTCAGGCCCAGGGAAAAACTAGTATAGTCATGGGCCATTTGAAATATAACTAAAATAGGCCTGCCAGTTAGCTTCAAAACAGAGACCCCAAATCTTCATCTTCAATATTCCAGCCTTTAGGTTCATGATTAGTCAACAATCTGTTTGGCTTTATATGTTGATTCTTTTTCCAGCCACCAGGTTCCAGATGCTAGTATGATGTCAATTAGACATCCCTGGACAGATGACCCCACCAATGTGTCCTGAAGCCTCACTTCCCCAGAGCTCTGCCCCACTAGGGAAAGAGAGAGAGAGACTGGGAGTATAAATCGACCTGTCAACACCCATGTTCAGCGAGGAAGCAATTATAGAAGTCAGACCTTCCACCTTCTGCACCCCATAATGACCTTGGGTCTGTACTCCCAGAGGGTTAATTTATAGAACAGGAAAGCTAACTGCAGAGTGGATGGGATACAGAATTTTGGTGGTGGGAATTGTGTGGAATTGTACTTCTCTTGTCTTATGATCTTGCCAGTGTTTCCATTTTATAAATAAATTTTTAAAGGCAAGAAAAGCAGGAGGTTCTTGCTATAATAACAGCCCTTGGTCATTTGTTCCTACTTCTATATTGCCAGCAATGACTAATGCTAACAGTTCACTGTAACACTTTTGGTAGTTCACTGCAAATTCTTAAGAAGTACTATCAAAAGCAACAGAAAGCAAGAATGGAACATGGGAATATGGTGCTGGAAAGAAGAATTATTAGTGACAGTAATGGAAACAGGTAGATGAGAGAAGTATGGACAAAACAACTTGCAAGATTCCAAGGATAAATTTCACCCAAGCCATTTTCCCTGGCCTCTTAACATGCATTCTGTAAACTCTACATCTATTCTGACATTTCTGACATTTCTTAGATTCTAGTTATTATGCGACTTTTAGCTTCTCAACATGTCATTCAATAGTATTTTTTCATTTGTATTACTATTTACAAAAAATAGCTACAGTACACACACATATATTCAGTACAAAATGAAATTCTGAAGTTGAGAGTTATGTTCAATATATGTGACAGATAATTCACACCAACAATGGCTTAACAAGATGGTGGTTCATTTTTCTTAAATGTACAAATGTTCACAGTAGGTAATTCAGAGATGATTAAAGACTGGAAGATGGTATGGAGGCCTGTCCTTCCTATATTCTCCTTCCTATCCTTTGCTGTGATCTTTTGTTCACAGAGAGAATCAGAACCTTAGTTACATTTTTCTGTGTATTTGCAAGCAAATAGAGATCTCTTAATAGGTATTTTCTCACACAAGTCTCTGTATGTGTTTGCATAAGCAGGCCCTTACATATGTGCAATTTCATCTCACCCAGTTCAGATTTTCATTGAGGTAGATATATAGAAACAGAAAGAGAGAGAGAGAGAGAGAGAGAGAGAGAGAATATTATAAGAACTTTTTAAAAAAAATTATTAGTGATTTAATAATGATGAACAAGATTGTAAAATAACAGGACTACAATTCCATACAGTTCCCACCAGAGCTCCATGTCCCACCCTGTCCATTGGAAGCTTCCCTATTTTTGTCCCTCTGGGAGTATGGACCAAAATTCTTTATGAGGTGCAGAAGGTAGGAGGTCTGGCTTCTGTAATTGCTTCTCCACTGGACATGAGCGTTAGGTGGATCCACACCACTAGCCTGTTTCTATCTTTCCCTAGTGGGGCAGGGCTCTGGGGTGGTGGGGTTCCAGGACACATTGGTGAAGTCATCTGCCCAAGGAAGTCAGGTTGGTGTCATGATAGCATCTGCAACTTGGTAGCTGAAAATCATTAAGATATAAAGCAAATTGTTTAATAAAGAAGAACCCAAAGGTAGGAATAGAGCACAGGAAACTAGGGGTCTTCATGTGGAAAGAAGCTAGAAGGTCTAGTCAAGGTGTACAGAACAACATTGGATGCCGTGACAGCTCCCAGGTGGTGACAGTGCTCAAACCTGGGCCAGGCACATGACAGGGGACACACCCAACTATGAGAGTTCTCTCTCTCTCTCTCTCTCTCTCTCTCTCTCTCTCTCTCTCTCACACACACACACACACACACCTACCTTTATTTTTAACAAGTATATACTTCATGACCTTTTCTAAAATCAACATTTCTTTTAGCCTCTTACACCTATAATCCTGAACGTAAGCTTTCTGTGATTAGTTAATTGTTCAGGCTGTGGTAAAAGCAGTCTCCACAAGACCCATCGGTTCTGGGGCCTGAGAAAGAGCTCCCCAGGTAGGATGACTGGGTTGTAGTCTGATAGGGTTGTAGGGGAGACTACAACCTACCCAAGTGAGATGGAATTCAGAACTCTTGGGGAAGAGGAATTGGAAATCCAATTTATGACCTGTTCACCTGCTTATAGGAGTGGTTTAGAAGAGTTTGGTAGGAGAGAGAAGAGACGAGAATAACCTGAAAGAGAAAACATGTGATATTGTCCACAAGCAAGGAAATCTACTTTTAGTAAGAGCAGAACTGGTCCTGGGTGTCCAGAAGCCCTCCTCTGGTTATGTCGATTTCCCTAGTTGAATGAAAATCAAGTCGTAGTCTTAGAAAACTAATGCCAAACGTGGATAAGTGTCAGAGACTTGAGGGGTGTTGAAAGGTATGAAATAATCATGTGAAATTATATGCCCTGGTATATAGATAGTAAGTCCTTTTAAACAGGTTCAGACTAGGGAAAGAGTCACATTAGTCAGAAAGTGAGACTGCTGCAAATTTAAGTACTGTTCTCTCAGAAAGAAAAAAAAAAAAAAAAAAAACATGAGCATGCCTGAACTCATTGCTCTCACATACCCCAAATCCTGACTCTTATCTTCTGTGACAACGTCAAGACAGTGAGTTATGATCTGTTTACTGAGTTTGTCTTTCATTAGGACACTCCACTCTGGGATAGATTACAGTGAGTCCATTTCTTTGTAGCCTCTGGAGGTTTTTCCATTAGTTACTGTTTAACAAGAGCAAAAAATGGACTCTAGAGCCCTTCCATCAGTGGGAAGAGAATGTGCATTTCTGGCTAGGTTGGAGGGAGGCTCCTCTTTTAACATGTCTCTTCTGGTTCTTCTTGCAAAATCTCTGTCGCAAGTAGAAAGAAAAACCTAGGCTTTTCTGCCTTGTTTTCATGACAAAGTATCAAAAGGAGAGTGGATAAAATGAGATATCTCAGCTTTGTTTTATGGGCATAGTTGCCAAATTTAAATCTGGATTATCTCCTCTATTGGAGGAAAGAAAAGGAACTTTTAGTTTCAGGTCTCCCTTGTATATCAAATGAGGGAAACATTTTCCTCTCTTCTTGAAGAACATGAACAAATCTCTCTTCCAGCTTCTGCTCTGCTATATATATATCAAGGAAGACAGCATAATTTCATTTTCATCATTCAACATGTTTTTAACAAGATTCTAGATTTAATTTAAAAATAAATACTAAAGATGCAGCGGTAGATTCATTGGGCAAAAGTTTGGCTTGAACTTGAAGTAGATGATACAATAGGAAGAACAGATGGGAGAAAAGACGAAAGAGTAATTTCATGAAGAAAAACCCCAGGCTCAGCACCTCTTAGAATTCTCAGCACTTCGCTTAAATATTGACTTCACTTTGCGGCAGTCCCATTGCCTGATAACAACAAAGCAGGCTGCACAGGCAGGTCAACAGCAGTCTATTATTCGCCCACATGCCAGAAAAGCCACAGAAGGCTTCTACCAGCAGACAAGTCTGGGGATAAATGAAGGAAGCCCAGGGTAGCTCAGAGAGGGAAATTACACGCCTGTGTCACATCGCCACCCGTCCTGTACGATGACAGTCTGCCCCTGTAGCATCAATTGGCCAATGCAAACTGTGCTACGTTTAGTGTGAAGGCCGGGCACCTTCAAGTATAAGGTCAGTTTGAGACGACGGCTCATCCAAGACAAGCGATCTTTAGTATGACACACACAGAGCACATTTCCTGTGAACCCCTCACTGCTTTCTAAACAGTCTTGTGGTGGCCATTTTCAGATAGTGGTGGCCTTTATTTCAGATATTCTAACTTGCTGGTGAGCGTTGTCAGACTAGATGAAGGACGTGTGGAAGGAAGAAAACTCGCATAGTGGATGCCCTCTACCCAAACACTAGTGCTTAAATTAGCGTTTATAAGCAATGCCAGTTTAAAATGTGTCAAACCTTTGACTCTCTTAGATATTTAGACATATTCAGTTATCTTTTTATATGTAGCTTGTAAGTATTCATGGTACTAACTTAAACATACCCCCCAACAGAAGCATAGTACACCCATTCATTAAGGCTACGACAAACAACAGCTTTCGCCTCCTGCCATACATGCCCCAGTTTACAACAGACAGGAACTTACAGACATGTGAAAGGCCTGCCACATCCTATTAGCATATGCAGAGGCTAGCATGCTACATTAAGTATTTTTTTTTTCCAGATAATGTTTTGGTAGGAACTTACCTAGATTAATTATAGACTAAAGGAATGTTAGAACAGGAAGGAACCCTAGAGAGGGCCTAGGATAAACACAATTTAAATCTCCCTTCCAGAAAACTATGTGAAGAACTGGGTTTGGCAGACATCCTCCAGTGGGCCATGCCTTTAAACCCACCAAAATACCATTTGAAGGCCACACTTTCCTTTTTTAAATTTCAAAATATTCGATTTTTAACAGCTAAATTATACACTGAAGTTGAATAATCAATGATCTGAATAATCCAGCTGGAAGACATAAGATAGAGATGATCTCTGTGGAGCTGATGAAGCTAATAAAATACTAGTAGCCTGAGTAAGCTGTATGGAATTGTACCCCTCTTATCCCACAGTCTTGTCGATAATTATTAAATAATTAAAACAAAAAAGCAGCAGATTCAAATCCATATATTCAAAAAGGAAAAAAAATATTGGGGGATTAATGGTTTAAAGTCAACGGTAAATACAGTTTTTGGTTTAAAATTTCTCAATTTTCTGCAAAATACCCTATCATAGGTCCACTTCCACCATCATGCATCAGGACCTGAAAGCCCCTTCCCAGAGTGCTTTACTTTGATGTAAACACTAAACCCAGTCCAAGTTATGCTTTATATTTCCTTTCTTTATTAGATATCGTATGGCCCTAGTTTCTTTTACTCTCACCTAACTTTCAAATATTGGCAATATTACTAATATTACAAGAATTATTCTGCTCTTATTTCTCAATTTCTGTTCATGAGTGAGATCATCCCATATTCATTCTTCTCTTTCTGGGTGATCTCACTTAACATGATTCCTTCAAACTCCACCCAAGATGAGGTGAAGGAGGTGAATTTATCATTTTTTATAGCTGAGTAATATATATATATATATATATATATATATATATATATATATATATATATCACAACTTTCTCAGCCACTCATTTGTTATTGGACACCAGGACTGCTTCTTGGTTTTGGCTATTACAAATTATGCTGCTATGAGCATAGATGTACACAGATCTTTTTGGATGGGTGTGTTTGGTTCCTTAGGATCTAGCCCCAGGAGAGGAATTGCAGGATCATAGGGTAGGTCCATTTCTAGCCTTCTGAGAGTCTCCAGACTGTTCTCCACAGAGGTTGGACCAACTGACATTCCCACCAGCAGTGCAGGAGGGTTCTTTTGCCCTCACACACTCTCCAGCATTTGTTGTTGCTGTTCTTTCTCACAGGGTGAAGCGGTATCGCATTGTTGTCTTTATTTGCATTTCTCCGACAATCAATGACTTGGAGCATGTTTCTTTCTTTCTTTTTTAAAATATTCTTATTTATTATTGGATAGAAACAGAGAGAAATTGGGGGGCGGGGTTGGAGAGGGAAAGAGACGAAGAGACGCCTACAGCCCTGCTTCACAACTCGTCAAGATTTCCCCTTGCAGGTGGGGACCAGGGGCTAGAACCTGGGTCCTTGTGCACTGTATTGGGAGCGCTTGGCCAGGTGAGCCACTGCCTGGCCCTGGACCATGTTTCATAGATCTGTTGAAGGCCATATTTTCTTGAGGCTACCTCCAATTCGTGACTGGTTGAGAAAGTAAATTTCACAGACACAAGGTTCTTGTAAAACGTCAAACTTGGGGCCTGGTCGGTAGCACAGTGGGTTTAGCACACATGGCACAAAGCACAAGGACCAGCGCAAGGATCCCATTTGGAGTCATTTCACAAGCAGTGAAGCAGGTCTGCAGGTATCTATCTTTCTTTCCTCCTCTCTGTCTTTCCTCCTCTCTCATTTTCTCTGTGTCTTATCCATAAACAACAACAGCTATAACAACAATAACAACCACAACAAGGGCAACAAAATGGGAAAAAAATAACCTCCAGGAGCAGTGGATTCATAGTGCTGGCATGGAGCCCCAGTGATAACCCTGGAGGCAAAAAAAAAAAAAAAAGTCAAACTCATTTCTGAAAGGTTAATCCAGTGCTGTGGGTTTCCCCACAGATAGGAATGGGGTTTCCTCAAAACTGATTGTAGTCTGAGGCTCTTTCAACATCATCATCCTTTCACCCTCTTACACAGGTGAGAAACCCACATCAATAGTAGGCCTCTCTGGCCTGATGTCCTTCATAGATGTCCTCTGCAGTAAGCCCTTCTTATATCTGATCTCAGCTTCTTTTTGGACATACCGTATACTTTTTTTTTGAAGATCGTTGAAATACTATTTAAGAGTTATCTCCAGCAAAGGTCATCACTGTCTGGATTTGTTTTAGATTATTTCTAAAGTAACCTTGAGTCAAGGGCTCCAGGTCTAATCAATGCAGCTATTACTATTTAGAATGAATGAGAGGTTCAGGTCTGTTTTGACCGGTCACAAGGGCAGTTTACCCATCAAGCCAAAGATTGAAAAAAAAAAAAGTTGACCATACTCTTGATTGGCATCTCACTGACTCATACTTGAACAAATGTGTTTCTTCAGGTTCAGGGCTTTTATGTGTGGAAATAAAACACACTGTATTCTACAGCATAAGAGTTCGTTATAAGTTTTTTTTTCATGTATTTCGTCTCTGATTAAAATGGTTATCTATTGAAGATGTTGAAATGAGCTTAATATGAGCACTCTGAGATGAAATTAATGAAAAAGGATACTACATCAAGAGGTTCAACTTAAGGAAGATAATTAGCCCTCTTTGTATATAGCTGTAGTATTTCTATTCACCTTGCAGGTAGTGCATGCCATTATACATCTTTGAGCTTATTTAGCCCTTCTCCTAAGTGGTTTGATTTTACAAAGATAGTTTGGATAGATTAGTGGCCATGTTTTATATTGCAATCATTGGTCAACTAATGGCATCATTAATATAATTTAAATAACTTAAAATTGTCTCAATAAAACACTCAATAAAACACTCAAATTTAGATTTTATATTGTGCTGCATAGATAATTGTCAGTATGTTATAAAACCATAAGGAATTTTAGCATAGTGGGTTTATAAGTTTCTTGTTTTGTTATATTATTTATACTCCATGTGCAATGATCAGTTACCTGAACTATCTCATATAATCCACACTGAAAGCACATGAGGTGTGTTATGTATCATTCCTCATTTGAGATACAGAACCTGGAGTTCAGAGAGATTATGCTACTTGCTTAGGATTGCACAGGCATCTACCCATTTAAAGAGGACTTCAGTGCAGGTCAGGGTAGACAAAGTTGATACTTTTTCATACCTTTTCAAATATCTTAAACCATGGAAACAGACACCATGATGCATACCAGCTGAACACTACACAAGTCTCTTAACTCCTCCAAGGGAATATATAAAACAAGAAGGTTTGGGATCACCTCAAATTGATCCCTAATTGAGCTCTTTAGTAAGATGAAAGGAATGTGGAGAAGGATCTACATTGTGGTTAAGAGAGACACATCATGGGGCGGCGAGAAATTGTACCTATGTGTCAACAATTATACTGTATATAAGCCATTACTCCTCTAATACCATGATATCAAAAACTGATTAGAACAAAAATTATATAGTTTCCTTATTATATAATATTACATAGGCTAAAGTGCAGATGACAGTTTGGACTCAGATATTAATGTCTAGTTTCTGTACGTGGAAATTAGAAAAAAAAAACCTTTGGCTTAGGTCAGCTTAAATAATTGTTTCTATTTGGGTATATTTTAGAATTCTTTGTTAGATATTGTATGACCCTATTTTCTTCCACTCACAACTGAATGTCAAATATTGGCAATATGATTAATAATATTACAAGAATTATCGGCTACATAAAGTTCTTAGTGCTTGAATTTTGATTCAGAACACTATTTTTTTATATTTATTTTATTTATTTATTCCCTTTTGTTGCCCTTGTTTTATTGTTGTAGTTATTATTATTGTTCTTGTTGTTGGATAGGACAGAGAGAAATGGAGAGAGGGAGGGGAAGACAGAGAGGAGGAGAGAAAGACAGACACCTGCAGACCTGCTTCACCGCCTGTGAAGCGACTCCCCGGCAGGTGGGGAGCCGGGAGCTGGAACGGGGATCCTTATGCTGGTCCTTGTGCTTTGCGCCACCTGCGCTTAGCCCGCTGCACTACAGCCGGACTCCCATCAGAACACTATTTCATGGAGCTTGAAGCATGTTCTTACTTTGCCAGTCATGATTCTGTAAGAACGACGACTTCTTGTGTGAGTCACTGCAGACGTCTCCTGTTTTTCTGGACTGTTCTGTTGTATACAGGAAGGCAGGGTAGAGGCAGGGGATGAAGAAATATTTAGGTACTGGATCTGAGCAGAAACAAACTACAATCTGCAACACAGATAACTTTCAGGGGCCAGAGACACGCTATTGATTTCATAACTGCTAAATAAAAAGGACACCTTCCAACTAGCCACACCTCTTGTTTGGTATATGTAGAATTAAATTTTGAAAAGGATCGTTTCAAACTTCTGACTGGAGCTTCTCTTTAGAGTAGAAATTCTGTATAGTAAAGAACTAAGACGGGTCATCCAAGCAGAAACTTCACGATGTCTTCACCGAAATTCGTGAAAGAGCAATAATCACATTTTCCCCTCAGTAAATCCTGAGCCTGAACAAGTTAAAGTCCAGAGTACCTCCTGAGGTGATCTTACCATGATAGCACAGCCCAACCTTACTCTTGGATATGCCAAGAATTCTGACGACTCCTCCACAGGAAAGAATGTTTGACTCCTCTCTGACTTACACTGAGATAGCAATTAGCCAAATACAGATGAGCCACCACTCAGAAGGAATAAAATTAATTTACCCCTAGTGGGAGCGGGAACAGCGTCCAGCCCTACTCCACATGGAAGGTTTCCTCTCCACAAAGCATATGAATCAGTGCCATCCTTAGGAGTCTGGGGGAGGAGGCCTTATGGAGACTTTTGAGCACAATTTGCTCTCTGTGTCTCATGCTGCCAGGGTTGTACTGAGATGTTCCAAGAAAACCTGGATTAGTAACGATGCAAATTTAAATGCAAACAGTTCTTATTAAGAGATAAGCTTCTAATCTATTGTTTTGTATTGCTAGGAGGAATATAACTTTCAGTCTTAATTTGCAGCTGGGTTTACTCATGTTTCTGTAGACTAGTCACTTCATATATCTCTTTTATTTTTTTTATTGACGGGATTCATGTTGTACTGTGCGATCATTGTCACATGAGTAAACTTTCATTGTGCATAGGGTTCCCAAAGTTCTCTTCGCCCCTTCCTCCTCAATCCTTTCCCTGAGTTTCTTGCTTTATTTTCCATATTATGAGGCTGCTTTAAAATTCATATTAAAATTTTTTGAGAGCATAAGCTTTGTGCTTAGGGAAATCTGGGAAGACATACTTTATACTTCTGGCTGATGATACACAAAGCGTCAGGGAGAGAATAAGGCAGCAGAGAGCAGAAGTCTTCAGGGTTATTGCAATGAACAAGTTGAGAAATAGCCACCAAGAGAAGGGTGGACAGTAAAAAGGAGCCACCTCCCTCACAGCTGAGACACTGAGAGGCATGTCAGCAAGGAGTAAGAGCCACTGTCTGTTGCTCCTGCTTGCAGGAGTACACTGGTCATATGCATGTCAATGGAAACTGGGTCTGTGGGAAAGCGGGAGGAAGGGTTGTGCGGAAGTCTTTTATTATTTTTATTATTATTATTTTAGCAGAATTGTGTTTGTATTATTAAAGGCAAAAAGAACTGCATAGAAAAAGGTCACTAGAGGTCAGCAAAGCAGCCCACTTGAGGGGGGTCTGGTGTTGGTGGCCCTGCTGAAGCACATACACTGCAGGGCACAAGGACTCCGGTTCAAGCCTCCGGGGTTCAGGCTTCGCAAGAGCGGGAATCTTGTTCCAGCCTTGAAGTTCGGGACCCGATTTCAAGCCTCACGTGGGCGGGACCCATGTAAAAGCATCCCGGGATCGATCAGAGCTCCGGTTCAATACTCACAGACGCAGGAGTCTTTTTTTCTGGAAGTCTTATCTTTTGAAAGGCAGGGATAGAGAGCATAATGATAATACAAAGAGATTCTCATGCCTGAGGCGCCAAAGTCCCATGTTCAATCCCCTATACTACCATAAGCCAGAGCTGAGCATGCTCTGGTAAAAATAAATAAATAAATAAATAAATAACTTGATATTCAGAATGAGCAGAAGCTGACTGCTAGTTTTTTGCACTATGTCTTAACCCTAAGGGTTTTTTTCACTGTCCTAGCTCTGAACCATTCCTATCCTGTTAGCCTAACAAAAGTCTTATTAACAATTTTATGGCACAGCAATCTGTCAGTGTGGGAGAATATAAAACTCTTTGTATCAAAAAAATTTCAAATCACAACAAGCATTTTCCAACATGTTAATGTACACTGAATTCTGTATTGGGTCTCTCAGCTGAAAGCCCCAAACAGACTGTCTTTTCCAAGGTTCCTTTATTTTGTTCTCACTTGGGGGGGGGTAGTTGGGGGGGTTAATGGTTGTACTTAAATGTGTCATACTGTTGAGATCAGAAATGACAGCAAGTACCTGGGGGGGGGGGACACAGACACTGCTGCACCACCCCAAAACACATGGTCCCCAGCACCTCTGTGTACCTGGGGAAAGGAAATTGAAGCACAGGAAATGGGAGTAGGAACAGGTGTGAGTGCAGCTTAGAAAGGAGGTGAGGGCGGGGCTAGGGTGTGTGTAAGCTACACTGTGGTTGTGGCTGGGGATCTCTCTCTCTGCCTAGGTGAGCCTGCCATTATGTGAGTAAGGGCTCTCAGGCTCTCTCTCTCTTTCAGTTCTCCCTTTCTTTCTCTTTCTCAGCCTACACGTCCTCCAATATGTGGGTGTTCTCAATTTTCCTGAATAAAGTTTCAAATTTCTTGAAAATCCTGCTTTCTCCTCAGTTCTTTGTTGGGATTACATGTGATGAACGTTTACTATGCGGGGAACAAGCTTGGCTCCAATCCCCCCAATACAATACCACAGCTGACAAGCTCTCATCTCTTTATAACAGCAGTCTGCAGCCAAGGTAGCTTCCGAGTGATGCCTCTCTTCCCACTCTGCCGCTGCTAAAGAAATGGACAGGGGTCTAAATGGCCTCATACGGCAAAGTACTACCATCCCTGAGACAAGTGAAGGAGAGGCCCTCAAGTCACAGATAGGGCATCTTCAGGTGAATGTCATGCATGTACACTCCGGGTAATGCTTCTTCTGTAGACTATCCACAACTATCTTACAACGTGGAGCTTCTACCTTGAATGTCCTAGAGCCCCAAGGCTGGATAAAGGTTAGAAAGAGCTTGGATATGGATGTTGGGGCTCCAAACACATGTATATGGGTCTCTCTGTGTAGGTAGGGAAAGCCAGGAATAGGACAACACAGGGGGGGGATTAAGGACAGGGGGTCCCATTCATCTCCATCTATTACTCATTTCTAGGACAGAAATCTGAAGTCAATCCTGTCCTTCCAGCTCACTGTAAATGTATAATTCTCAAGATTAAAAAAAAAAACAAAAAAAAAAAACAGAATACCCTTCTCTCCTACCCGCCTCCTTCGTGTGATTTTTTGGGATTAGTTTTGTCTCAGACAAATGCTTGTGGTCTTATGGCTTAAAGACACAAGATGGACAAGATGGCAGACATGGAGGCCAAAGAGGTTGTGGAGGAGGCCAAAAAATTCACTTGGCCTAGAAAGATTCTGGCTTCTCATCCGGCCTCTACATCCATCTTACTCTGTGACTTGATCCAACTGCCCTACTTCTCTAAGTCAGTTTGATCACTGGTAGAAATATGAATCTAACTTGCTGGGCCAGCTACATCTCACCTGAATAGTGTTCTGATTTCCCAGGTATGCAACCCAGGTGCTAAGCCCAAGCCTCCACCACATTGAGGGAAACTTCACTGCCGTGGTTTCTGTCTCTGTCTGCCTCTCTGTCTCACTCTTTCTGCTTAAACATAATAAATAAATAAGTGACCAAACCATCTTGAAGTTGATGTGGCTTCTGTGAATGTGCTCAGAACATCGTCTAGTACAGTAAACACACCTGAGGAGAGGCATTTGATTTCAGCAGCTTATGACTTGTCTATAGTAGTTGAGGCCTGCTTTGCTTTGCTGTCACATCTTTTCCTTTCCTTATATTTTTCTTATTGTTTGAGATTTTATTGGGATTCGACCACTCTGGTAAAAGCCTTTGTGACAGAAAGACACAGATGGGCAGACATCTCTGGACCACCTCCAGGTCCAACTTCTGGGCGGGAGAGGAAGAGGAGGAGACACACCAGAGGCCTGCTTCACCATGCATGAAGTCTCCCTGGCGTCGTTTTTGTTGCTCTCACATACTGCAAAAGATAAAGCCTGGGGTCTGCTTATTAAACAGTTTGTTCTGCTCTATATCTTAATGCTTTTCAGACACCAAGTTGCAGATGCTGCCATGACTCACTCCATCCTGATTTTCCTGGGCATATTACATCAACAGTGTGTCTTGGAACCCCACCTCCTCAGAGCCCTGCCCTACTAGGGAAAGATAGAAATAGGCTGGGGGGGTCAGGGGTGGATCCACCTGCCAATGTCCATGTTCAGCGAAGAAGCAGTTACAGAAGCCAGACCTTCCACCTTCTGCTCCACATAAAGAATTTTGGCCCATAGTCCTAGAGGGATAAATAATCGCAAACTTTCCATTGGAGGGGACGGGATACAGAATTCTGGTGGTGGGAATTGTATGGAATTGTACCCCTCTTATTCTACAAACTTGCCAATCATTATTAGATCACTAATAAAAAATTAAAAGGCTGGGGATCAAACCTCTGAAGCATCAGTTTCTAGACATTTCCTTATATAATATTTGTAGTTGAATAACATAGGATTAGCACTCAGGAATCTTATAGTACTGTGTTGTTTATCTATGAATAACTAATACAGTACTTCCTGACAAAATTAACAAGAATTTGAAAATAAAACACAGGTATTTTAAAATAATTTTAGCTAACACTCTTAAAATTTCTACCCACTATGTTCTTTCACTCAGCAAATTTTGGGAAGTCGATATGTGACAGAATTTTCTCTAGGAACTTAAGATAAACTAGGGAGCAAATCTGTCATGACACCTGTACAGAGACCCTTCCTTTATGGGTCATGCATTCTAGTTTAAAGAGACAAGAGCCAGTAAACATAATAAATAAACAATTCAAGTGCTGAATAAAGAAACTATGGACTCAGGATGCCTGGTGGGTATAAGAATGCTGAGAATTATTATTATATTTTTTTTTGCCAGGTCTAGACAACATGTTATAGAACTGAATCTGTAGGGCTGGCTGTTGGCGCACACACATATGACCACCCTCAAGGACGTGAGTTCAGGCCTCCAGTTTCAATCTGCAGGGAAGAAGCCTCATGAGCAGTAAAACAGTGCTGCAGACATTACTCTTTCTGTTTCTTTTCCTCTTCCTTCTCATCTTTCTCGTCTCTCTCTCTGTCTCTCTGTCTCTGTCTCTATCCTTAGTTTCTCTCTGTTCTACCAAATTAAAGGGGAAAAAAATGGCCACCAGGTGTGGCAGATTCATAGTGCAGGCATCAAGCCCCAGGGATTGACAATGAAAAGAAAAGAGAGAGAAAGTCGAATTGAATCTGTGATGGTTGTGAATATCTCTTAAAATCTCCTTGAGCAGGAGGCTCAGTGGACCAGGCACCCTAAGCCGAGACCACAGCTGTTCTTGTTTCAGGGAATGGTAAATGTGTCACTAAGAAGAAAGCAACTCAAGGAGCCGTTTACCATTCTGACCCTCTACGTAATGGCAGTGAACTGGGCTGGGGGTGGTGTGTCACTCTGTAGGAATTTTAGTAACACAAGCAGAGAAAACCCTAGAAAAGCCATTTATCTAATGAATTTTAAAAGATGTATTTTTATTCAGTGTTCAGATAGCCTAAAAGGAATAATATTACTCTGACTTTCTTTGGTGGATTCAGAACCACCAGGAAAGCTCAGGGCCTGAGGATGGAGGGCCACATTCTGCTCGGCCACCCAGTTCTTCTTCTATAGGTCTCCACATGGGCTCACAGGTGAATCTGCCTTCAGATGTCATTTCAGTGGTAATCGTTGAAATATTTTTGAGATTATTTTATCTGTCTTCCCATCAAATACAAAATCTTGTTTCTAAAATTAAAAAAAAAAATCGGCCTGACAATTACCTAGTCTCTGTCTGTATGATTGCATTGGTGGATAACCCTCTCCTCTCTCACAGGGAAGCTCATTCTATTTTACAACTGCACTGTTACTTGAAAAGCACTTTAGACAGAATCTACAGCCCTATTATTTATTCATTCCTGATCTAGCTCTAGAGTGCAAAAGAAAAAGGAAAAAAAAATTAATATTGTTTTTCTATCTTTTTATTTTGTTATTTGTTCAGTTTTATTATTATTTTGTATAGAGACTGAAGGGGAGATAGAAAGGCACCTGCAGGGAGTCAGGTGGGTTAAGCACAGCTGGCACAAAGCGCAAGGACCAGTGTGAGGATCCCGGTTCGAGCCCCCAGCTCCCCACCTGCAGGGGAGTCGCTTCACAGGCGGTGAAGCAGGTCTGCAGGTGTCTATCTTTCTCTCCCCTTCTTTGTCTTCCTCTCCTCTCTCCATTTCTCTCTGTCCTATCCAACAACAATGGCAACAATAATAACAAAAACGACAATGATAAACAAGGGCAACAAAGGGGGAGAAAAAAAAGGAAAGAAATAAAGATGGCTCAGCCTGGGGAGAAAGCATATTGGTTATACCAAATACTCTCATGCCTGAGATTCTGAGATCTCAGCTTCACTTCTCAGAACCATCAGAATCCAGAGTTGAGCTACCTTTCAGTCTCTATATCTCATTAAAATAAAATAAGATAAATAAAATATTGAAAGATAAACATAAACAGCTTTCTCATACATCATAACATTACACCTAACTCCATGATGGCTTTTCCCTTTGCCTGGTGGCCTTTCTTCAAAGAGTGGAGCAGCAGCCAGGGCAGTCAATCTCCTCTCTCATGTGATGAGGACAAGTGGCTCTCAGAAACAAAGGAAAACAATCTTCTTTAAAGATATGTCCATGGTCCGGGGCGCATCTCAAGACATAAGCACTAGAACTTAGAAAATAACTTGTGAGCCCATCTGGCACTTTTCCTAGCCAAGATCCAGATTTTCTGGGCTCAGAGAGAGGGGTGAACAGGGCAGAGGACGAGAAGGTCCAGAGAAGATTAAAAGAGAGATTAGTGGTGCCAAGAGTGTGAACAGCCAATTTGGACAGAAGCAAGTCAGGCTTTGATCACTGCCTAGTCAGTCTCCGTTCTTGTCAGCATCGCTCTGCCAGCCAGCTGGGTTAGCCACTCAGCTGGGTTCTGCCTCTCTGAGTCCTAATATTTTTCCATGTGAACTCCACGTTGAAACAGTTCAGATAGAGATAGCCTTCCTACTGAGGCAAAGGCTGACACCCCCAGAAATCTGGGAATTGGAAGAGGGTCTTAGATAAAGTCTTCCTATACTCAGGTGCAACAGAAGGTGAACCAGTTCAAGGTCAATATTCACCTTTACTCTAGTCCCAGGGTGGAGGAGTGATGGCACACAGCCCATCTAGAATCTTTCTTCCCTCTTTGACCTTGGGCGTATTTGGAATAGTCAGAAATTAAGAAGGGAGGGGGAGGTTGAGAGGGAGAGTGACAGAGAGACACGGGCAACCCTGCTTCACCACTTGCAAAGCTCTCCCCCTGCAAGTGGAGACTGGGGCCTCCAACCCGGGTCCTTGCATGTTGTAGCCTGTGTGCTCAACCAGGTGTGTGCCGCCACCCGGCCTCTGAGACTTCTGTAAGTCATAACTGAGCCTCAGCAAGGGCTCTAAGGAACAGAGTTTTCCGCTTCCTTGATTCCTTTCAAAACAGGGGCATCTAATGTGACATCTGCCCCATTCCTGTTCCTTCCTAAGTTCTGGCTGCCTAATACTACTCTGTGTGTCTCAGAAAGCTCTTATTCTGGCACTTGGAAGCTTGATTTGTTTAGGCCCAGTGAAATAGCTCACCTTCTTTGCCCTGTGTGTCACCCAGGTTTGAGTCTGATCCCCACTGCAACTGAAGGAAGATTCTATGCAGAGGGCCGGTTCACTTTCTTTTCCTTTTTGCCTGTCTGTCTCTTTCTGAAAAGAAAAGTTTTAAAAAGCTTGATTTCTTTAAATTGCTCTTCAAACATTTTTCTCTGGGTATAAACTCGGCGTTATGTCTGTTTAAAACAACAGCAGCAACAAAACATTTTGTGAGCTGAAGCTTTAAGAAACTGAGATCCATGAAGTTACAACTGGCTGTCAGTGGTCAAGGAAATAGTGAAAACACAGCATTACTGGCAGCTTTGTCAGATCTCAGACAACCTGGAGCTGGACTTTTGTACTCTCTGCTTAGGAAAAAGCATGTGGTGACGGCGAGTTTGATGAGTTACAAAATAAAATGCCTATGCACAGCGACAGTAAGTCGCTGCAGAGCTCTGGCGAGTTTATGTTCCCTACAGTGGAACGAGGTGTTGAGGTCGGTTTCTGACAGATGAACTCTGCCCAGCGCTGAGCAGTTAAAGTTTATTCTCTAGGTCACAGACAAGGGCAGTCCTCACACTGGGGCTTCTGTCTGGACTGTCTGAAATCAGTCCTTGGACAGCCGAATGTTCCTGACGAATGGCTGCATTTCCCTTTCTCCTCTTCCTAACCTCGAAAAGAAAGCCTTTCCTACTTTTAACTATCTTCCCACCTCCCCCCCCAGTCCCAAGAGAACAGGAGCTGTGCAAATCGGTTGCAGACGAGAAAGGCGATGCCTAGTTTATGAATAAGCACGCATCCCGAACTGTCTTGCTGGTTTCCCTCCCCTTTCCTTCAGGGAGCTTCCTTTTGAATTTGTGGACTGCACTTTTTTTTGAGGGGAGGAGGGGGAGGACAGAGTGGGCGGAGAGGAAGGAAGGAAAGAAGGAAGGAAGGAAGGAGGCGTCCCTGCAACGACCCATATTTTCCTCTAGGCGGAGCAGCGCGGCCCGGCCCCGAGAGTGACACGCACCCAGTCCGGCTCGGCTGCGGGGACAGGCTGCATCCCCGCCGCTCGGAATGCGTGTCCGGCCCCGCGCCCCGCGCCCCCGCAGCGGGTCTCCGAGCGGCCGCCGCGCGCTCCCAGTCGCGGTCGCCTCTGCCGCGGCCGCCGGGGTCCCGGGCGCCTGGGGGGCGGGCCGGGCGTGACCCTCGGTGAACCGGGACCCAGCGCGCTCCGCAGCCGCCCAGCCTCCCTCCCTTCCCGGCTCACCCCGCCCCTCCGCTCCCCTCCGCTCCCCTCCCCTCCCCTGCCGGCCCACAGCCCCGAGCCGCGGCGCAGGGCGCAGCCATGGGGCGAGGAGGCGGGCCCCGGAGCGGCCGCGGCACCGGCGGCTGCTGAGCCCGGGCGGGGGCGGGGACCCGGGGACCCGGGGACCCCGGGCTGGGGCCACGCGGGCTGAGGACCCCGCTCCAGGGTCCCGACGAGGGCGCGAACCCACGGAGCCCACGGGACCCGCGCTGTGTCTCTGGAGGCTCGGCCCGGCCCGGCCCGGCTCGGCTCGGAGGTACGTGTGTCGGGGGCACTGCTGGGCTCGGAGCGCATTTTCCTCTCGTCGTGCCGGCGGGGCTGGGGGCGCGGGGGGCCGGGCTCTGGAGCTCCGGCTGTTTGTGAAATTGGACATCTGCCTTGTGCATCTACATGGAAATATGCATTTATGATGATTTTGCTGGGAGACTTTTATTATTATTATTATTATTCGTTTTTGCTGGGAGACTGGGGGGGCTGACTGTGCTCTTTGCAAAGGAGTTATTTTCTGCTGGCGGGCTGTTGTAACTCGATCCACGCTGTGGACGTGTGTGGGTGCTTGCATGTGAGTGCATATGTGTGCATGTGTGTGTGCGTGTGCGCGCGTGTGCGTGTATGTGCATGTGCGTGCTTGCGTGTATGTGCATGTGTGCGCGTGTGTGTGCGTGTGTGCATGTGTGTGTGTGCATACGTTGCCGAAGTTGGGGTCGTCAGGGCGTCGGGGGCCAGGGTCTCCAGACCCCCCACTCTGGCTCCCGCTTCCTCCAGTCTTGGAGGCGCCTGGAGGGGCGTCCTGCGAAGGCACTTTGCTTCCCGCCCCGAAAGTTTGGCCAGTGTTTCTTTCCGTTCGCGAGAGGTGGCCTGGCGGGTCCCGGGAGAGGCGGTCGCGGGCCCAGGTCGTCCACACCGCCCCTGCGCGCTGGCCAGGCTGCAGCCGGAGCCCGGAGCCCGACAGGGTGGGGACGCAGCCGCCTCAGCCCCTCGGACCCCGGGCATCCTCGGGCCATGAACTCAGGGGAGCCCCGAGTGTTGCCAGGACTGCCTGGGGCGCAAGGACCGTGTGTGGGTGAGCCGGGGCGGCCGCGCGTCCGGGGCGCGGGGGTCGGAGGGTGCGGGGCAGGGTCGGAGGGTGCGGGGCAGGATCGGAGGGTGCGGGGCAGGGTCGGAGGGTGCGGGGCAGGGTCGGAGGGTGCGGGGCAGGGTCGGAGGGTGCGGGACAGGGTCGGAGGGTGCGGGGCAGGGTCGGAGGGTGCGGGGCAGGGTCGGAGGGTGCGGGACAGGGTCGGAGGGTGCGGGGCAGGGTCGGAGGGTGCGGGACAGGGTCGGAGGGTGCGGGGCAGGGTCGGAGGGTGCCGGGCAGGGTCGGAGGGTGCGGGACAGGGTCGGAGGGTGCCGGGCAGGGCCGGAGGGTGCCGGGCAGGGTCGGAGGGTGCCGGGCAGGGCCGGAGGGTGCGGGGCAGGGTCGGAGGGTGCGGGGCAGGGTCGGAGGGTGCGGGGCAGGGTCGGAGGGTGCGGGGCAGGGTCGGAGGGTGCGGGACAGGGTCGGAGGGTGCGGGGCAGGGTCGGAGGGTGCCGGGCAGGGTCGGAGGGTGCCGGGCAGGGCCGGAGGGTGCGGGGCAGGGTCGGAGGGTGCGGGGCAGGATCGGAGGGTGCGGGGCAGGGTCGGAGGGTGCGGGGCAGGGTCGGAGGGTGCGGGGCAGGGTCGGAGGGTGCGGGACAGGGTCGGAGGGTGCGGGGCAGGGTCGGAGGGTGCGGGGCAGGGTCGGAGGGTGCGGGGCAGGGTCGGAGGGTGCGGGGCAGGGTCGGAGGGTGCGGGGCAGGGTCGGAGGGTGCGGGGCAGGGTCGGAGGGTGCCGGGCAGGGTCGGAGGGTGCGGGACAGGGTCGGAGGGTGCCGGGCAGGGCCGGAGGGTGCCGGGCAGGGTCGGAGGGTGCCGGGCAGGGCCGGAGGGTGCGGGGCAGGGTCGGAGGGTGCGGGGCAGGGTCGGAGGGTGCGGGGCAGGGTCGGAGGGTGCGGGACAGGGTCGGAGGGTGCGGGACAGGGTCGGAGGGTGCGGGGCAGGGTCGGAGGGTGCCGGGCAGGGTCGGAGGGTGCCGGGCAGGGCCGGAGGGTGCGGGGCAGGGTCGGAGGGTGCGGGGCAGGGTCGGAGGGTGCGGGGCAGGGTCGGAGGGTGCGGGACAGGGTCGGAGGGTGCGGGGCAGGGTCGGAGGGTGCCGGGCAGGGTCGGAGGGTGCGGGACAGGGCCGGAGGGTGCCGGGCAGGGCCGGAGGGTGCCGGGCAGGGCCGGAGGGTGCGGGGCAGGGTCGGAGGGTGCGGGGCAGGGTCGGAGGGTGCGGGGCAGGGTCGGAGGGTGCGGGGCAGGGTCGGAGGGTGCCGGGCAGGATCGGAGGGTGCGGGGCAGGGTCGGAGGGTGCGGGGCAGGGTCGGAGGGTGCCGGGCAGGATCGGAGGGTGCGGGGCAGGGTCGGAGGGTGCGGGGCAGGGTCGGAGGGTGCGGGGCAGGGTCGGAGGGTGCCGGGCAGGATCGGAGGGTGCGGGGCAGGGTCGGAGGGTGCGGGGCAGGGTCGGAGGGTGCCGGGCAGGATCGGAGGGTGCGGGGTAGGGTCGGAGGGTGCCGGGCAGGGCGGTGCGCGGGCGGCGGCTGTTGGGGGCTTTAGATTCACACGTCGCGGCGCGCGGGAGGGTCGCGGCCTGGAGTCGCGGAGTGTGTATGTGCGGGGGTGTGTGTCCGCGTGTCCGTGTGTCCCTGTGTCCAGGGAGGCGTGTCTGCGCCCCAGCCAGTCGGGTGTGCAGGGGGCGGAGGCCGAAGAGGTGCGGCCCCCCTGTCTGCCCCACTGGGGGACCTAGGAAGGGGTGAGGGCAGGAGTTCCTGAGGGTGACATGCGACTTCTTTAAGTAGCGGGGACTTTAAAGTGCAGACCAGGGTGAGTCCTCAGAGGGTCTGAGGGCCAGGAAGCAGATTCTGCAGCCTGCAGGAGATCTGCAGGGAGGAAGGAGGGTTCTGGGAGAGGTGTGTATGAACCCAAGTTGGAACTGTGCTTCTGAGACTTCAGGGAGCTGTTGTCCGCAGCCCAGAGGAGAGACGGGCCTTGGGGTACCTGCCTTTGGATTCCTCGGTGCACCTTTCTCCACAGGTGGTGACAGCTCAGGTGTGGGAGCAACTGGTGTTATGTTTAGGCTTCTTTCCCTCTGGTCGTCCTAAAGGCCTTTTCTTTGAGGTGTCAAGGTGTCACTAGTCACTAGTCCAGGAACATTCTAGAAATCAGAATGCTGGGTGGAAACTTATTTCACAGGCAAAGTTGTTGGTGGAACTCTCTCTCCTCTGCTTGGGGAATCTGTTTGCATTTTGAGGGGAAAAACAAAACCGCTATGCTATGCCATCCCAGCCCCATCTCTTTTTTTTAGCATTTTATTTTAATATATTTTTTTATTTTTTTACTAGTTTTTGGGTAAAGACAGTTATTGAGCGGGAAGAGGGGAGCCCGATAGAGAAAATGAGAGGGAGAGAGGCGTACTGCTTCACCACTTGGGAAGTTTGCCACCCTGCAGCTGGGGACTGGGGCTTGAACCGGGATCCTTATGCACTGTAACATGTGCACTCTACGGGTGCACTAGCTCTACCCAACCTCTTATTTTAGTTTTTAATGAGAAAGAAAATGCAGAGAGAGTAGGAGACCAGAGCCCTACGCTCAGCTCTGGCTTATGGTGTTGCTGGGGCTAGTTTACATCCCAAGGGATGGAGCCAGAAGAGCGGGAGACCCCGGGGAAGCAACCCGCTGTGGTTTCAGGCGGTACCACTTCTCATCACTTTCCACTCTAAAGATGTTCTGTTTCATATCGGACTAAGCAAGCACTCTTGGTGACTCAACTTTCCTTGTGGAGTAAATACATCACAGTGAAATCACAGTCCCGGTCTCCAGAATGCCGTGGGATGCTGGCACTTCATGGGCGAAGGTGTGACATGACCGTCTGCAAATGCAGTGACAGAGTGACAGCAGGAATGCATTTCATTCCCTCCCCCCAAAACTGGAGAATAACTTTGCCTTGCAAATATTTGTTCTAAGCCGAGTTCAAGGCTGTGTTTTTGATGATTCGTTGTGAAAAGCTGACTCCACAGCAGGAACCACTGAACCCCCCTTGCTGTCCTTGGCGCCCACTTCTGCAGATGTTCATGGCGCTTGGTAACCTATGGGCCTGTCATGTTGGGTATCTTGTGAGCTCAGGACACAGTGTGACACACGGAGCTCCGGTTCCAGCCTGCTTCTGCCAAGTGGTATGGAGCACCCCAGCAAAGAGACTGATCCTGAAGCTGGTCCAACTTGGCCAGCCCTTCAGACCATATGCTGGTAAGCCTGCTTAATGTAAAGAAAGATAGGCCTGAGTGAGTCAGTAAAGATGTGGCATCGCGAATGGTTCAGTGTTGAGCAGAAGCTGTGGGTTATGTTTCTGAGATCTGTGAGCCTGGAGACTAAACTTTCTCCAGCAGGTAGATTGCACAGTTCTGAAGACTTTGTTGTGACTGTTGCTGCTGTTGTGTTTATTGCCAGGACTTCACAGCTTTGGGTAATTCTTTTTTTTTTTTTTTCCTGCTAAAAAGAGTGAGGCAGAAACAAAGAAATGAGGGGCCAGGCGGTGACACAGCTGGCTGAGCACACATGTTCCAGTGCGCAAGGACCCAGGTTCAAGCACTCGCCTGTAGGGGGGAAGGCTGTGGGAGGGGTGAAGCAGATAATAGAAAAAGAATCTAAAAGAAATGAAAAAAAGGAGAATATCACAGCACTGAAGCTTCTGCAGTGTGCCATGAGGGCCAGTCGCAAACCTGGGTCAACATCCAAGTCATCTATTTTGCAGGTCATAAAGAACAAATGATAAATTTAAATATACATATATATATACATATATATATATATATATATATATATGTCAATACTAACTCCTGCCTCTTGGTGTGCTAATCGATGTCCCTATAAAGCAATTCCTTTTTCTTCTTCTTTTTTTAAAGTGAGATCTGATTTTTTATTGTCTTATTGGATAGAGACAGGTAGCTATTAAGAGGGAAAGAGTGACAGAAAGGAAGAGAGACAGAGGCACCTGCCGACCTGCTTCACCACTTGTATAGCTTCCTCCCTGCGGGTGGGGACTGGGGGCTTGAACTTGGGCCTTTGCACACTGTAACTAATGCACTCAACCAGCTTTGCTGCCACCCAGCCCCTTTTCCTTCTCTTAAACAAACAAACAAAATCTATAGTCTCCTTTGTAATAATCTAAATATTGTGTGTATTTAAATCAACTGTTTTCTGAATTTTGAACTGATGAGGATTGAATTCTGCTGTGACTGAAGGGAGTGGTCTACTGAATTTGTGGACAAGCATACAGGCTATGTTTTTGATCCAGTTTTTTTTTTTTTTTTTTTCTTTTTCCCCCTAGAGAATTGCTCAGCTCTAGTTTATAGTGGTGCGGGGGACTGAACCTGGGACTTTGGTGCCTCAGGCATGAGAGTCTCTTTACATAACTCTATGCTATCTACCTCCCAGGATGTGTTTTTGACAAGTCAGATTTTTTCACCGTAAATGGTATAGTCTAAACAGTGAGTCCAGTAAATGGTTGATTAGTGTGATAACCAGTCTTAATTCCCACTAGGTGCACGGGCTCTCGTTTTAGTACCCTTCCTGGTAAGAGGGCGTCTTTGGCAATTTTCAGACTGGGGTCTGGCTTCCTCAATGAGCAGATCCTTTCTAGGAGAAATTCTTTTGTTTGTTTTTTTTAATTTCTTTATTGGGGAATTAATATTTTACAGTTGACAGTAAATACAGTAGTTTGGACATGCATAACATTTCTCAGTTTTCCACAAAATAACACGACCCCCACTAGGTCCTCTGTCATCCTTTTCCGGGACCTGCGATTCATTTTTACAGTGTTCTGCCCTGTGTTCAGTTAAGACTTTCTTCCCCCTGTTGCTGGAGCCACACACAATCACTCTACTTCTGAACACAGACATGCTTCTCCTTCCTGGTTTCCTCTGGCGCAGTCCCACAGTCGTTCCTTGCCCACCATAGGGTCCCAGCTTTTGTTATTCTGAACAATATGACCGAGATCCCACATTCTTGCCATTCTTCCCAATCTATGTGCTTTTCTCCCCACAAAACCTAGACTTAAATTTTTTTTTTTAATTTACTTATTGGATAGAGATGGTCAGATATCGAGAGGGTAGGGGGAGATAGACAAGGAGAGAGACAGAGAGACACCTACAGCCCTGCTTCACCACTTGCAAAGCTTTCCCCCTGCAGGTGGGGACCAGGGGCTCGAACCTGGGTCCTTGCTCATTGTAACATGTGCGCTCAACCAGGTACACCACCAGGTGGTCCCCAAACCCAGACTTTTTAGTCCTCGCTTCTGGACTTTGAGCGTCTATTAAGGCAGATGAACACTCATGGGCATCTTTAGGCATCTCAGTACACTGCTGACTAATTTCAAACTTATAAGCAAGATAACGACTCATTCACTCTCTTCAGATGTTCATCGTACATGCTTTGAAACATGCTGACAATAGATTTAAGAACATTTTTTATGTCAGAAATTGCTTTCTGTTGGTAGAAAGTATAACCTGAGCAGGGACATAGAATTCTACAGACAGGGAGTCGGGTGGTAGCGCAGCGGGTTAAGTGCACGTGGCGCAAAGCACAAGGACCGGGGTACGGATCCTAGTTCAAGCCCCCGGCTCCCCACCTGCAGGGGAGTTGCTTCACAGGTGGTGAAGCAGGTCTGCAGGTGTCTCTCTTTCTTTCCCCCTCTGTCTTCCCCTCCTCTCTCCATTTCACTCTGTCCTATCTAACAATAACGAAGACAATAATAACTACAACAATAATAAAAAACAAGGGCAACAAAAGGGAAAATAAATATTAAAAAAAAAATTCTACATGCAGTGAAGATAGTGACTTAACCAACCCCCTGCCCAGTGCCTGATGTGCCATGAGTGTCCTGATGACAAGCAAACTCAAGCATGGGGGGCTGGGACTTGTGAGGTTCTCTCCCCATGCATGGCTTTGCCGGTACTCTCAGGGGTTATCAGGCATTTGCTGAAAGCTTGTTCTGTCTAAGATGCAAAGAATGTCACACGACCCCTGCTTGTCTGTGGCTTGTTCCGCACGTTGGACACCTACCTGCAAGGATCGATTTTCCTTTTATGTCTGTTTGGGGCTACCTGACTCAATCCTGAGCTGGCCGTGCCACCAGCTGAGAAGCGACCACAGTGGAGAAGCTTGTGTTTATTCCTCCAAGACATGCCTGGGGTTGCTTGCTGCTGCTGAGGGCGCTGCGATGCCCCATCCTTCTGCCCGCCTGCCCCCAGCAAGTCTGGACCTGCCATGGACATCTGTCTTAGTAAAGAGAGAAGCGCGACCTGTGATGTAGACTGTGATGCCTAGGCCTAGCCATGGACTGGACCTCGGGCAGGACTGAGGGTCAGTGACAATCTTAGGGCCTTGGAAAGAGTTATCCGGGTGGCCTCCTCACCCGTGTGTGTGTGTGTGTGTGTGTGTGTGTGTGTGTTTAGTGGTGTAGTGAGAGACCCCACTCAGTCCCTTTTTTATGGTGCCATCCAGATTGTTTCAGTATTTGATTTAAAAAAAAAAATGTTTTCCCCTTTTGTTGCCCTTGTTGTTTATTGTCGTTGCTGTTATTGTTATCGCGGTCATTGTTGTTGGATAGGACAGAGAGAAATGGAGAGAGGAGGGGGAGACAGAGAGGGGGAGAGAAAGACAGACACCTGCAGACCTGCTTGAAGTGGCTCCCCTGCAGGTGGGGAGTCGGGGGCTCGAACTGGGATCCTTACACCAGTCCTTGCATTTTGTGCCACCTGCGCTTAACCCGCTGTGCCACTGCCTGGCTCCTTGATTTTTTTTTTTTTTTTTTTTGATATACTGTCTTCATGGATAGGGAGGAAACAACTATTGATAAAGTGGATTTATTTATTTATTTATTTATTGCCACCAGGGTTAATATGGGCTCAGTGGTGGCACTATGAATCCACCACTCCCAGTGGGCAATTTTTGCTTTATTTTCTTTTTTCCTTCCTTCCTTCCTTCCTTCCTTCCTTCCTTCCCTCCCTCTCTCTCTCTTTCTTTCTTTCTCCCTTTCTTTCTTTCTTTTAGATAGGACAGAGAGAAATTGAGAAAGGAGGTTAAGGAGGGGGAGATAGGAAGAGAGAAATATAGATACCTGTAGACCTGCTTCATTGCTCCTGAAGTAGACCCCTGCAGGTGGGGAGCCAGGGTCCTTGCACTTTGTACCCTGTGCACTTAACCAGGTGTGCCGCAGCCTGGCCCCCTAAGTGAATTTTTTTTAAGTTCAAAAATGTATTTATTTCTTCCCTAGTTCTCCTAAATTCTTCCCTCCCCATTTATGGCAGGTTCACTAATAAAAACTTGAGCACGTAAAGCCCAGGCAAACCAGAGTGCTACCGGATACAGGCTCCTAGTTCGATCGTTGTTGTTTTCGACGGGTTAGGTTGTTTTCGCCGGGCTGGCTTCACGGGCGGGTAACAGATGACCAGGGACTCATGGTTGAGCTGTAGGCAGTATCTCTTTATTCATGCAGGACGCAGCCCAATCTAAGCTGAGCTAAGCTAAACTCAAGGTACCTCTCAAACTCACAATGCTGTCTTTATATATACTTGCCAAGTAGGGTGGAAACAGGATGTGACATAGAGAGGGTGGAGAGAAAAGTGACTGGTGAAAATCAGAGTGTGACAAGGAGGGGGCGGAGCAGGCGAGAATCCTATCACTGAACCACCAATGCCCTGGAGGGAGTGCTTTATGTAAATGTAAAAGTGATTTATGTAAATAGACCAAAGCTGTGAATGGGATTAAATCTATCCCTATACAGGCATATGGTTAAGCAGAAGCCAGGGGGAGCTGGCATACTATCCAACAGATCGTCATGTTCTGAGTTACATATATGAAACCCTAGCACACCTGTTTCCATATATAGGGAGGAAGCAGCCACTGATAAAGTGGATTTATTTACTTATTTATTTATTGCCACCAGTCTTTTAATGCTGGGGCTCAGTGGTGGGTGGCACTCTGAATCCACTACCCCCAGTGGCAATTTTTCCTTCCTTTCCTCTCTTTCTTTCTTTCTTTCTTTCTTTCTTTCTTTCTTTCTTTCTTTCTTTCTTCCACAGGTGTCAAGACACGGGCTTCTTTTGAAGCCCGGTTTCTAATATGCTTTGTGATTTTTTTTTTCAAACTGCTGAAGTGTCTTGGCTGTATACACTTTTTAAATATCCTTCTACACTTTGCTAATTGCTGTCAACAGCAGGTGTGGAAAGAGTATTACAGTGGAACACTCGCTCTCAACAGGTGAGCTGTAGCTTACACCACTTCACTGAGCTCTAGACAGCCGTTCTGGGGACATGGGGGAGTGCGCTAGGCAGAGTGCAGGTCTTTCCTCATCATCAAGGGCCTGTGTGAAAGCCCTTGTCCACCCTTTGCGAATGCTTTGTCAAGGGGGAGTTCGTGAGCACTGGAGGGGGACTGTGGGGTTTCTTCCTCTCTTCCTCCTCCCCATTCTCTTCTTCTTCCCCATCCTTTTCCTCTCCATCCCCCTCCTCCTTTTCTTCTCTATCCTTCTATTCCTCCTCCTCCTCCTCCTCCTCCTCCTCTCTCTCTCTCATCTTCTACAAAAAGAATAGAGCCCTCCAGCAGCCCTGGAATTGTGCAGGTATAAAGTATGAGGTCTGACTGCAAGAAGAATGAAAATAAATAGACCCTAATATAGGTACAAGATGTTGGATATAAGCGCTGAGAAATAGCGTTTGCCTACTTCACCCCTTCACCACTACTTAAACTAATTAAGAAAAGCAGATAAAAATGTAGTCACCTCTATGTCTCCAGCTCCAATTCTAAAAGACTTCTACTCCTCGTGGAGTGATTCAAAAATCTTTCTGAGGTAGTTTTTTTGTTCTCTCTCTCTCTCTCTCTCTTCTGTTATATTTGTTTTTGCTTTGAGTCAAAGAAAATTGCATGATGAATACCAGACTTTTAAAATCAGAATGACAGAGAAGGTCATTGTTTAGTCTGACACCCCCCCCCCCCCCCCAGTGCTTCTCACAACCTTTTAACATAGGCAAATGAAACCTTAGGTCAGGCTCCAATGTCACTTAATACTGAGTCAAGAGAAGGCAATGATTTAGTTAGAAATGACTGGGCTGTGTGCTTTTAATTAGCATGTAGATTTACCTTCAAATACCCCACTCCCAAATCAGTAGATAATTTCCTCTACAGAGCCCTTAGAGCTTCCAGATGTGTTTACTGCTCTGATCAGGGCTTGCTCCTTTTGTTAGGAGCTAGACTTCTGGGAGTCTTCTGTAGAATAATACCCTTGTAATCCCAATGAATTAGGCGTTTTAGATTCTGAACTTATTCAGACACAAACAACCCTACCTCCAGCTGGGCTGGACTTTTACATGAAAAGTGCATCCTAGATTACAGGAGCTCATGGCACAAGACTGGCCACAGCTGCTGGAGCTCTCAGTCAGTGCGAGACACCAAAAGTTTTTGCAAATCAAACAGATGGCTTTTTTTCATTTGTCTGTGTTGGATAATCTTCTATGGGAGACATTTCCCACAGCAACTCTGTGATCATTTCCTCATCTGTTTATAAAAATGAAGCATTTAACAGAATCCATAAATTAGAAGAAGCATCCTCCTCCAACCCTTTATTATGGGATAGACATAGATTTAAGCCAGTGGTGCAAAGAAAAAAAAAAATGAGACACCACTTCATCCCTGTGCGAATGTCAGACACCAGAAACTACAGCAACAGTGAATGCTGGAGGGGCTCTGCGGCCAAATGAATCCTCTTGCACTGCTGGGGGAAATGGTAGTTGTTCCAACCCCTGTGGAAAAACAAAGGCTGGAGAACTCTCTGAAGGCTAGAAATAGACCTACCCTATGACCCTGCAATTCTTCTCCTGGGGATAGATCCTAAGGAACCAGACACTTCCACCCCAAAAATCTATGTTCATCTATGTTCATTGCAGCACAATTTGTAACAGCCAAAACCTGGAAGCAACCCAGGTGTCCAGCAACAGATGAGTGGCTGAGCAAGTGTGGTCTATATACACAATGGAATACTACTCAGCTATGAAAAATGACAAACTCACCTTCTCCACATCTTGGATGGAACTTGGAAGATTCATGTTAATTGATATCAGTCAGGAAGAGAAGGATGAATGTGGAATGATCTCACTTATGAATAGTAGTTGAGAAATAAGAACAGAAGGAGAAATACAGAGCATACATTGGACTGGGTTTGGTATATTGCACCAAAGTAAAGGACTCTAGCTTTCAGGTCCTGCTGGTGGAGGAGGACGTAGGTAGGGGCTGAGAGTGTTTTGCCTGAGAAAACTGAGAAATTTTACACCTGTACCAACAAATGTATTCACTGTTGACTGTAAACCATATAATACAAAAAAATTAAAAGAAAAAAAGATAAGTGTGCTGTATATTTTTTCAGAAGGCATCATATCTCTCATTTTTTATTTTGTCATTGTCAGGACTTGACAACTCTGAGGTGATTTTTTTTTTTTTCCAGATAGCTAGAGACAGACAGGAATAGAGAGGGGAAAATATTGCAACACCAATGCTTCCTCCTTGAGGTGGAGGGCAGATTTGAACATGGGTCCTGGACACGACAGCATCTCCCTCATTTTCATCTTTGACTCACAGTGTCTGACAAAGCAGAGAGTGACTGTTGCAGAATAGAGATATGTACCCAGCTCTCTCCCCATGTTTACTGGGACAAAGCTTCTTATGTGATGCCAGACTTTAAATGTTGATTGTTATTATCTTGAAGGTATCTCAGCTTTAGAGCACAAAGCTTGCATGCCTTCATGAACATTTATTTATTACCCCAGTATGCAATAAAATAGATAGAAAAATTGAATTTTTTATAGGAACATTGAGGAAATGGGAAGAATATGACCCACGTGGTTTTATCTTTCTCTAAAGTCATATTGAAGTGTAATGTACATGTAATAAAAGTTAACTGATTAAAAAAATAATGAAAATTTGATATTATTCTCCTTATATTAATGATGGTATGCAAACTTTATGCCTATTCTTTTTTTTTTTTTTTTTTTTTTAAATCAGAGCACTGCTCAACTTTGGCTTATGGTGGTGTGGGGGATTGAACCTGGGACTTGGAAGCCTCAGGCATGAGGGCATGAGAGTGTCTTTGCATAACCATTATGCTGTCTACCCCTGCCCTATGCCCGACTTTTTAAGATGAATCTGTTCAAGGTTATCTGTTCAGGGTCTAGGTGGTTTAATAATTGAAGCAGGGAGGAAACATATTTTAGCTTTTTCTTTACGACTCAGTGAACATTCTACTATTGCCAGCACTTATATACCTCTCCTGACTGAGTATGGAAATTTAATTCTTTTTGCTTTTTTTTTTATTGTTGTTGTAGTTATTGCTATTGTTATTGATGTCTTCATTGTTAGATAGGACAGAGAGAAGTGGAGAGAGGAGGGGTAGACAGGAGGGGAGAGAAAGACAGACACCTGCAGACCTCCACCGGCTGTGAAGGGACTCAGGTGGGGAGGTGGGAGCTTGAACCCGGATCCTTATGCAGGTCCTTGCGCTTCGTGCCACGTGCGCTTAACCCGCTGTGTTACCGCCCGACTCCCTCTTTTTGCTTTTATTCTCCAGTGCTTAGTGTCATCATTTATTTATTACAGGTTTTTAGGGTATGTGAGAATTATGGCATCTGAAAAGTACTGTGAAAAGTGCTTCAGAAAAGAAGGTGGATAAATAAGATGTTTTATCAGTGTATAGGGTCTAAGTTTGACCAACTTTATGGCATTTTGGGCATCACTGAAAAATCAAAATTAGAGCATATATTTATTGAAGCACTGCTCTGCTCCTCGGAATGTATTAGATATCCTGCGAAAATATAAAGTAAGATGTGATCCTTGACTTCAGGACCTGGCATTCAAGCCAGGTCATCACAAATAACGTACATGATGTGATTGACAACTATACAACTTAATGAAAAATTCCAGTACAATTCAAATATATTTATTTAGAGAGTAGAGAGATCTCTTGGGGCTGAAGTTGTTGGGAGGTAGGGAGTTTGGGGATAAAATGACTTCTGAATTAGACATTTAAATACAGTAGATTAGTTTTATTTTCCCTTTGTAACTTTTTTCAACCATTGCATTGGGAGGAATAATGGTTTACAGTGTAGTTTTTGAAATACAGTTTTTCATCTTCTTGTGGCCGATGTCTGCAAAACATTCTTACCCCAACTTAGTTCCTTCTGCGCAGTGCAGTAGACTGTACCTTGTAGTTTTGTCAACCACCATTAATCACAAATAAAATAAATGACTTAACAATAAAAGTAGTAAAGGAAGAAAGAACTGTCAACATTTTGTGTAAGGAGACTGCAAACAATGCCAGAGAGTAAATCTAGTGCTCACTGGGCTCACAGGTTAACACGACTGGGCTGGGTGATCAAACTATGGGTGTGTTTTCTCTTTCTCTTTCTCTTCCTCCCTTCCTTCCTTCCTTCCTTCCTTCCTTCCTTCCTTCCTTCCTTCCTTCCTTCCTTCTTTCCTTCTTTTTTTTTTTTTTTTTTTTTTTTGCCTTCAGGGTTATTACTGGGGCTCAGTACTGCCACTCCAGATCCACTGTTCCCGGCGGCTGTTTCTTTCCATTTGATTGGATGGGACAGAGAAGAATTGAGAGGGGAGAAAGAGAGACACTGCTTATGAAGCGTCCCCCCTGTAGGTGGGGAGCCGGGACCTGGAACCCGGATCCGTGTGCACGTCCTTGTGATGAATACTATGTGCGCTTAACCTGGTTAGATCTGTCCCCCACTAAGAAAATGTTTTCCACTGGGAGTCCTCCTTAGAGGACTTTGGGTGGGTCGTGCTGTTGGGATTCCCACTGTGAGCCTTAGTGCTTGTTGGAGGTGGGGCTGAGGTGTGTGACGGTTATTTCTTTTTCTCTGTACAGATCTTCTATGAACATGGACCTGTATTCTCCCCACCCACCCCAGAGTCTTTTACTTTGGTGCAATACTCCAATTCCATTTCAGGTTCGACTTGTGTTTTCTTTTCTAATCTTGTTTTTCAACTTCAGCCTGAGAGTGAGATCATCCCATATTCATCATATAAAATTCAGTGATAATCATTTTAGTGATCATATTCCAAGAACTATTAAAAATGTTAAAAGTATGACTTCCTTTCTAGAACAGGGTCTTGAGTTGACCTTGCCAAGTTGGCCTGGGGAGACCTCCTCCACTCCCAATTCCCTGTGTTGTTCCAATGGGACTGTAGTGTCTCAGAGGACTTGAAGTCAACCATCAGTGATTCTCAGCCTCTCTGCTAGATGGTGCCTAGGGACATTTGGAAGTACGGTTTTTACACAGACTAGAAAGAATTACAGATGTTTTAGTGCCTGGAGTCAGTAGGTCAAATTTCTGTGATGCCAGGAATAGGCTTACACACAAGAAAGTGTCACACATCCTCAAATGCCAACAGACCCCTGTTGAAAATTGTGTTTAGCATCCTCACTTGATTGACAGGTGTGGAACTGGGAGTTGCTAAGCGGTGACGAGACTTCCCTTAGGGTTAAACTCCAGAGTGGCAATGTGCAATTCATCATCACCCCCTTGAGGCTGTCTTTCAGAGCTGTTCTCACTGCTCTACTCCACTCCTACCCACAGACATTGATTTTAACCATGGAATAGCACTTACTTACCCATGTCATTCCTATGGAAGGGTATTTTTTTATTTATAAAATGGAAATTTTGAGGGCAGCATAATGGTTATGCAAAGAGATTCTCATGCCTGAGGCTCCAGAGTCCCAGGTTCAATCCCTTGCACCACCATAAGCCAGAGCTGAACAGTGCGCTGGTAATAATAATAATAATAATAATAATAATAAATAAAATGGACATGTTGACAAGACTATAGGATAAGAGGGGCACATTTCCACATAGTGCCCACCCTCGGAGCTCCATATTCAATCCCCTCCCTTGATAGTTTCCCTATTCTTTATCCCTCTGGGAGTATGGACCCAAGATCATTGTGGGGTGCAGAAGGTGGAAGGTCTGGCTTCTGTAATTGCTTCTCCACTGAACATGGGAATTGACAAGTAGATCCATACTCCCAGCCTGCCTCTCTCTTTCCCTAGTGGGGCAGGGCTCTGGGGAAGCGGGGCTCTAGGACACACTGGTGAGATTGTCCAGGGAAGTCAGGTTGGCATCATAGTAGCATCTGGAACCTGGTGGCTGAAAAAGAGCTAAGATATAATGCAGAACAAATTGTTGACAAATCATGAACCTGAAGGCAAGAATATTGCAGATGAAGATTTGGGGTCTCTGTTTTGGAAAAAGCTAGTAAGTCTGTTTTAGGTCTATTGCAGAGGGCCCATGACTACACTGGTTTTTTCCTGAGCCTGACCTCTGATATGCGGGTGGACCCAGGTTATTGTCTGGGGAGATGGTATTAATTAAGGTATTAATTAGTGGGGTATTAATGAGTGGGGACTATGTGGAGTGACACTTAGGACCAGCAGTTCTTTTTACGAGACACACATAGAGATTTGCCTGTGAATTACTCCTGGTAGAAATGGCAGCCACCCTAGAAGCCCAAGTATAGGTTAGCATTTAGGAAAAGGCACGTTGTAGACTTTGGAATAACACAGTTCTAGGTTGTCTCATGGGATTTGGGTCTGATTGTGCCATATATTACCACTGTGACTCTAGACAAGCTAGGCTCTCTGAACTTATCTGCAAAACAGGCAGGGTGACTTCTCTTTCTCCCCCCCCCTCTCTCTTTCTTTTTTTCTTTCTTTCTTCACAAGATTGCCACAGTTGGAATAACCACAGTGCAAGACTTGTGTTTGGACAGTGCAGAGGGGGCCTTTTGGGAGGCTTTGCAAGAAGAGACTTTAAAACCTTCACTCATAAAATACTGCACTATCTTGCTGCCGTTTTTTCTCTTCTCCATTGCCCAGTTAACTAAAATCAAGGTCTTGATGAGTCCCTGAGGTGTATCTGTCTTTTCTTTGAACCTTTTATATTTCTTTTTTTAAATAGGTATTTATTCCCTTTTGTGGCCCTTGTTGCTTTATTGTTATAGTTATTATTGTTGTCGTCCTCATTGGATAGGAGAAAAATAGAGGAGGGGGAGAAAGAGAAGAGCAGAGAAAGTTAGGCGCACGGGGCGCAAAGCGCAGGGACCGGCGTAAGGATCCCGGTTCGAGCCCCCGGCTCCCCACCTGCAGGGGAGTCGCTTCACAGGCAGTGAAGCAGGTCTGCAGGTGTCTGTCTTTCTCTCCTCCTCTCTGTCTTCCCCTCCTCTCTCCATTTCTCTCTGTCCTATTCAACAATGAGCGACATCAACAACAACAATAATAACCACAACAAGGCTTCAACAACAAGGGTAACAAAAGGGGGGAAAAAAAGGCCTCCAGGAGTGGTGGATTCATGGTGCAGGCACTGAGCCCCAGCAGTAACACTGGAGGCAAAAAAAAAAAAAAAAATGTTAAAAAGTTTGTCTGTTGACTACGTTTCACATATGTACGTGCATTCAACACACATCTATATGTTTTACTTTGTGGAGCTAAGTTCTATAGCTGATCCATCCTGTGGTGCAATGTAGTGCATCACAGGGCGCCTAGAGCTCCCGTCTGCACCCAGTGTACATGGATATCTGTTATAGCGTCTCTGTCTGTGCCTGTCATCTCCATAGCACTGTCTCATCCCTCAGGTGTCACCTTCCAGAAAGGACTTCTCTGACCCCTGTCTGGAGTAACCTTCCCCCACTAAGTCATGCTATCATATGACCCTGTTTTATTTTATTCACAGCACTTATCACTAGCTAATATTATCTTGTTTATTACTTTGTTTTCCTGGTTTTTGTCCATCTCCACCAAAAAAAAAAAAAGAAAAGGAAAAGCAAACTCCCTAATAATAGGTCTCTGTTTTACTTGTCTTTTTCACTTTAGATCCCATAAAAAGTCTCATGAGTTTGGTTAGATCAATTAATGTGTGCATTTTAGAAGTGAGTAAAAGTTTCATTTTGTGTTCCTTCCAAGATCCACAGCTGTGTGATTGGCTTGTGCCAGTTATTAGTGTGTTTATAAACTGGTGAGGTTTCCTTCTAGTTTGGAGTGAGACTCTCTTTGCTGGACCCAGGGCAACTGTATGGCCCATTAAATGTCCCGAAACTGATATGTCCGGTGACTATTCCACTTCATCTACAAATAGCACTAGGAGTAACATCTTCATCTGGATTTTCCCTGGAAGCAGATAAGGAAGGGAAAAGAGGGGGCCGGGTGGTGGCGCACCTGGTTGAGCGCACATGTTCCAGTGCTCAAGGACCCAGGTTCAAGCCCACAGTCCCCACTGCAGGGGGAAGCTTCATGAGTGGTGAAGCAGGGCTGCACGTGTCTCTCCACCTGTCTTGATTTCTGACTGTCTCTATCCAAGAAATAAATAAAGAAGGAAGGGAAAAGAGTGTGTGGAGGAGACAGGATGAAGCTAGCATTGGAAACTGACCGTTATTTATTTGTTTTCTGAGGAAACTGGGAATTTATCACTACACACTGCTCAGAGTCTTCTCACATAGATTGAAAAAGTGAGAATACCCACCAGCTGCCAGCATTCGTCAGTGCCAAGGCAGTGACACTGGATGGGCCTACATGCTAGGGAACCTTCGGGCAAGAGCTGCCAGTCAGAAAGTGGACAGTATGGAGTCACTGGGCGAGGCAATATGGCAGGGGAGAGGTTTGCCACTTGCAGTGGATGAAACAATATGCATTTTTAAAAATAAACTTTACTTGCTGCTAACTCTAATTTGTAAGAAGTGGAGATACTATTATTAGTAGTAGTACTTTGACACTGAGATTACTGCTGCGGGTTTGTGCCTGTATGGTTCTGCCCTTCCCTATGGTCGTTTTTCTTTCTCTTTCTTTTCTATGAGAGTGTGAGAGGCATTGATAGAAAGGGAGATATTCTTGCACCACTGCTCTGCCTCTGATGAAGCTTTCCCTCTACAGGTGGGAACCAGGGATTTGAACCTGTGTCCTTTCCCTCTCTCTCTCTCTCTCTATTTGCCTCCAGGGTTACTGCTGGGGCTTGGTGCCTGCACCACGAATCCACTGCTCCTGGTGGCCATTTTTTCCCTTTTGTTACCTGGTTGTTTTACCATTGCTGTGGTTATCATTATCGTTGCCATTGATGTTGTTGGATAGGACAGAGAGAAATGGAAAGAGGAGAGGAAGACAGAGAGGGGGAGAGAAAGACAGACACCTGTAGACCTGCTTCACCGCCTGTGAGGCGACTCCTCTGCAGGTGGGGAGCTGGGGGCTCGAACCGGGATCCTCACGCCAGCCCTTGAACTTTGCGCCACGTGCGCTTAACTCGCACCTGTGTCCTCTGTTACATGAGCTCTGCTGAGTGAGTCATTGCCTAGCTTCAAAGAGTTCCTGTATGTCTTGCTGAGTCCTCCCGATATTGGCATCCGTTCTCATGGTATATTTACCACGACGAAGAAGTCAGTATTAATACAAAATTATAAATCACATTCCAGAGTTAATTTATATTCCCTCAGTGTTTCCCTAATGTTCTTCTTCTTTTTCTGTTCCAGCATAAAATACAGGATGCTCTACACTGTGTCTGATTATATAATTTAAAAAGAATGCCATGTGTATGATCTCTTATTTGGCATTCTTTTTGGATTCAACTAACTAGATTTTGCCACTAGATAGTAAAAGCTATAAGGGAAATATCGTGATGATAGTCAACATTACGTTGAACACAAGGGATATTCTTTAATATCATTATTTTTAGAGACACAGAGAGAGAGAAATGCAGTGAGGAGAGCTGGGATCAAACCCAGGTCCACCCCTGACAGTGCACTACACTGTCCAGGTGAGGTTTTGTGCCCACCCACTGGGGTGTGTTTGTGTTTGTTTGTTTGTTTGCTTTTTTTGCCTCCGTGGTTATCGCTGGGGCTTGGTGCCTGCACCACAAATCCACTGCTCTTGGTGGCCATCTTTTCCATTTTTGTTATTGGATAGGAGAGAGAAATGGAGAGAGGAGAGGAAGACAGAGAGGGGGAGAGAAAGACAGACACCTGCAGACCTGCTTCACCGCCTGTGAAGCGACTCCCCTGCAGGTGGGGAGCCAGGATCCTTATCCAGAGCTTTGAGCTTTGTACCATGTACACTTAACTTGGTGTGCTACTGCCTGGCTAGGGTATTGGGTTGTTTTTTTTTTTAAACAAACCAAAACAGTGAGGCGTTATTCAGTAGGCAAATGCATATCAACCTCTGTAAATAAGCTAAGTACTCAATACTATGTGACCATTTTTAAAGGTTTGATTTTGAACATGGGTCTTGAACCTCAAATGTAAAGCCAGGGTCCATAAATCAGACATATCCCAACTCCCTCCAGTGTGCTTTTCATTGGCTGTGCCCGTCACACTTAATTCTGCTGTGAGTCACATTGTCTTGAGTACCTTAGACAGGGAAAATTCTGGGAAATTAAGGTACCTGCTTAAGGATTCATATGGTGACTAGCAGAGCTGAGATTAGACTATGTTTCCTGATTTCAGAAGCTACACTCAGGCTCAGCTGCTTTGCTGTCCTTGCAGTTTCCCACTAGCCTGGCCCCGATTCTTGGTATCCGTTTCCTGGCCATGCAGTCTATGATAAGTCATGCTATCAAATGTCAACATAGAGATATGGACACATGATACATTAATATGAGCCAAAGGAAGTGTCAGCTTTGACCTTTGGGCTTATTTGCAAAGCCTACCTAACAGTTGTATCATGTGTCCTCTTTTGAAATATGTGGGTATCTCATAAATTGATCACAGAAGTCTTCATAAAGTCATCTGTCCTCTAATGAGGTAACTTTTGATACTAGTAATAGGACTGTTAGTGGGCATGGAACCAAGCCTCTTTAAACACCAGGGCTTTGTTATACAGCCGTTCAGATATTTTATGTGTTTGGCTTTGGATAGCTGAACTTCACTTTTCAGTCTATTCAGAAGAAGAAATTCTTATGAATTATTTGAAGTTTGGCGAACTGATGCGGAATGTCTCTAATTCTAAACTCAGAAATAGGCCTTAGAACTTTTTTGTTTGTTTGTTTGCTTACTTTTGCTTTGATAGCAAGTTGTTGGAAGCCTAGAGTTAGCATGTATCAATAGCAGTGCCACCTTTGAAAAACACAGGTTTTTGACTCACATGAGATTTACCTTCTAAGCAGATACACGGGACAATCACGTCAACCCAGGCTATTTCCATAGAGGGAAAAAGCAGAGTTTGACAGGAAGGTCTCCACTCGATGGTTTAAAGCATTGCATATTTTTTGAAAGGAGAAAAGCCAAGAGCAGTACGAGTTGCCTTTCAGAGTTTATGCAGCAAACCGTTTTGTTTACTTATGTGGCCACATTCAGTCGGCACGGTTCCATCAAGGCCCCTGAGCTGTGGGGTATCCCAAGGAACGGAGCAGTGTGGCTGCAAGGCGGCCTCCGCCACAGCGGGGTAAAGGCTTCTCAGATTCCACACACAGCATTTCTGTGAACACTGAAGTATGCAAGTGGCATCTTTGCTTTAAAGAAGCAAGTCAACAGGAAATGCTGAAGTCCGCTGTGTGCTTTCTTATGCAGACTAACTTTTTGACAGTCTTTCTAGAAAGACCTAAGATCATATATATATATTTAGAGGAGAAATAACATTTCTATGTCTAAGGTCAGATTTAGACAGTGAATTTGTATAGGGGAAAGGACTTTGCATTCTCTACCCAGTGACCACTTTTTGTCACCAGTTACTGCTATGTGGACAACAGTAAGGATATACTATCCAAATGCTTTTTTTTTTTCATGTTATAATTATTTTATCCCACACAATCTCTACTTTTATCCTTTCCCGAATTACACACAGGGGAAAAATGATATAGGAAGGTTAGATAACTTGTGTAAAAAATATATGTTCAAGGGACTGGGTGCCAGGATAGCCTGAGGGTGCTTCTTCCCAAGCAAGTGCTCTCTGGGTTGGAGAGAACTCGACTGGAGCCATCCTAGGCTGCTGCGTGGGAGAGGGATCAGGAACTGGGCTAGCTTTGCAGGAGAGAGACTCTGGGACTCTCGGAGCTGGGAAGCAATCCCAAGTGTGTTTAATCAGAAAAGCAGCTGTATTTATACTCGCCAAGTAGGGTGGGAACAGGATGTGACGTAGAGAGGGTGGAGCGAAAAGAGACGGGTGGAAATGAGGGTGTGACTAGGAGAGGGGGCGGAGCAAAAAGACAGTTGGAACCAGTGGGGATTAAACCAGTGCCCTGCAGGCAGGGCGGTTCTGAGGTAACAGGTTATGTAAATAGACCGCAGGGTTAAGTAGGGGGAAGCTGGCGTACTACCCAACAGCTGGGTAGTGTCATGCCTTTTTGAGCATACTTGTTACTATGCACAAGGACCCAGGTTCAAGCCCCTGGTCCCCACCTGCAGGGAGAATGCTTCACAAGTGGTGAGACAGTGTTGCAGGTGTCTCTCTGACTTTCTTCTTCTCTGTCTCCCTCTTCGCTCTCTGTTTCTGAGTGCCTTTATCCAATAAATACATAGAGATAATTTAAAAATATATATGCTCACAGATTCTTCAGTACAGGGGTAGGATATTAATACTAACCACATCCCTGAAGATAGCATTTTGAACTTTAAAATGAAATCCTCAGGGGAATCTCAGGAAGCACTGTGTCTGCTGTTATCACTCAGGATCTTAAGTTGTCGAGAGCACGTTTACACTTTGCACGATTTCAGGAGGAATATAAAGTTGGATTCTCTGATACTTCAAGAAATGGGAGTTCAGTTTCCTTGAGTGTGGAGTGGACTTAGTGACACATTTCTAATCAGTGAAGTAGAATTAAGCATGTGAAACTTTGGAGACTCAGCCATTCAAAGTCACTGTTCCTTCTGTCTTGGTGGCTCTCTCTCTCAGATCATTCCTCTGGGGAGAAGCCAGCTGTCCTGCGGAAGACGTTCACATGGAAAAGAAGTGCAGGACTCCCATAGCTGGCACAGTGTTATTTGACTTAATTTAAAAAGGGGTTTTGGGGGGGGCTGCTGCAGCGCGTACAAAGATTCACAGCGGGGAGCTGGGAACTGGTTTAAACAACAAGGTTTATTAGGGTGAAACAGGTAAAAGGCAAAATAAGCCCTTATCATCAAGGGTTAAGAGTACGCTAGGTCCATAAAGTTTGAGTATAGTTATCAAAAGTTAGTCCCATAAGATAAAAAATGATCAGCTCAGGTAAAAGTTGCTCATGGCTGTAGAGGGGTCTAAAAGTTTACCAGCTAGCAGAATCACACGTGTTCATTTCCCAGGAGAAGTAGCCATGGCGGACACCTGGCACATCTCTGTCGAGATGCATCTGACCAGGAGAAGCAGCAGCAGCCAAAGAGCCTGACTTCCGGCTGGCTGTCCTTTTAAGTCTATTCAGCCTACCCACAATGCTTTGTACACCAGGACAGACTGGATCCACCCACAGTCCCCCACGCGCCTGCACAGATCACTGCACACTCTGTCGCCAAGGCTGACATCAGCACTGTGTTGGGATTTCCATCCATGGTCGCCGGTGTACTGCGTCACCACATGTACAGAATGAAAAACTCAGGCCCCAAGGCCAGTGGCCAATGTGACAGTGAAGCTTCTTGACAACAGCCACCTGAGAGAGCTAGGAAGTGATACGTAGCCTTCCATCCCATGTCAGCCTCAGAATGACTAACTCATCCCAAGTGCCTCTCCTGAGACAACTGAGCTGGAACTTTAGCCAGTATCACCTAGCTAAGCCTCTTGGCCCCTTCCCCTAGATTGCAGGACATTTAATGTGTGCTGTTTGAAATTGTTACTTTTCCAGTTAATTTGTTATGTGGAAATAAATAAGCAAGGCAGCCTAATGTTGTCTTGATATTTCATATCAGGAATAAATGGGAATGGAGAGATGGTATAATGATTATGCAATAAAACTTATATCTGAGCTCTGAAGTTCCAGGTTCAATCCCCAGCACTACCAGAAGCCAGAATGGAGCAGTACCCTGGTAAAAGTAAATAAAAACCACATTCATGCATGCATATTTAAATTTCATTAAACTTGAATAGCTTTCCAGGAAGCAAGCATCCTGGTGTATGTATTGATAAGTTAATATTAAAATACTAGTGCTCAGTTAGTATAAAAAGTATAAAAATTTCTCTGGGAATGAGGTCATTGTCTTGCAAAGAACAACTGCTCTAAAAAGATTGTGATTTACATGGTTAGGATATTAATACTAACCACATTCCTGAAGATAGCATTTTGAACGTTAAAATGAAATCCTCAGGGGAAAACTCAGGAAGCACTGTGTTTGCTAACTTATCACTCAGGATCTTAAGTTGTCGAGAGCACGTTTGCACTTTGCACGATTTCAGGAGGAATATAAAGTTGGATTTTAACCTCTTCCCCAGTGATTTTGCTCAGCTTCTCAAAGGGGTCCTGAAAGCTCAGAGGTCGAGCCGTTTCTTGGTTTGCTTTGCCTGACAAATTGCATTAACTCTGCTTTATAACCACCTACAGTTTAATAAATGACTTGGACTCTGATTAATATCTTTTGAGCTTAAGCCCAAGAATTTGTATAAGACTTGCAGATATCTTAGTGTAAACTGATTTAAAGATGGACTCTGAAAGGTAGGAGGAACTATATTTGTGTTGGTTTTCATGCATGTATAGTTAGTTACCAACTTTGTAGGTTTCTAAGTCCATATAGAAGTTTCTACTTGGCTTGACTTCACAAAAAATATATATGAGGCTCGGGCAGTGGAGCATCAGTTCAGTGCACATACTATGCACAAGGACCTGGGTTCAAGCCCCAGCTCCCCGCCTGCAGCAGGGAGGCTTCACAAGCAGTGAAGCAGTCCTGCAAGTGTCTTTCTTTCACCTTTTCTACCTCCCCCTCCTCTCTCAGTTTCTCTCTGCCCTGACCAATAAAATAGAAAAAAAAAAAAAAAAAAAAAGGAAAAATTGGCCTCTAGAGCAATGGATTCATCGTGTGGCATTGAGCCCTAGCAATAACCCCGGTGGTAAAATTAATTAAATACATGTGAGAATGATATTCTCTTATATATTTGCAGATTGAATTAAGGAACTCATTCATAAAGCCGATATAGTTAATTCTTCCTAGTGTTCAGAGTGAACACAGACTCGCTGGTTTTCCTTGTCTATGTTGGAGAGCACCAGGAAGCTTCACTTAGAATTTCCATTCCAGTGTATTCTCCACCAGACAGCATGCGCCCTAAGTTCTCCAAACACACATATTGGACTGGACTTGATAGAACTTGCTGGACCTTAATTCATAGGTTTGCCCTGCAGGGGAATATAAAGATAAATTTTGATAATCTCATTGAAGGGATCTGTCCCTACTGTTAGTCAGTCACAATATTCTTTCATTCAGTCTATATTTTGTCCATCAGTGGATTGGAATTCTATAAGCATCCCAGAGAGAGTCTCTGCTTTACAGAAATTCCTGTTCTAAGATGGAAAAAAACACTAAAAATATAAAAGCTGTTGGAAGAGATTTTGAAAGAAGGTATTTGCAATCAAAATCTGTAGGCATGAGAGAGAAAGATCATTCTGGGCAGAGGAAGACAGCTAAGAAGGGAGAATGGATGGCCTGTGTGAGCAGGGTTCAGAGAGAGTGATTTGAGATGCAGACTGAGAAGTTGAGTCTGTACTATGCAAAGTCTTGCAGGCTGTTGTCGTTTTTATTATTGTAAGAGCAACAGAAAATCATGGAAGGGCTTGACGCAGCAGAGTGACACAAGCAGGTGTGCATTTTAAAGAGGTCACCTGACTGTGAAATAAGGAGTGGATGGAGCAAGTGGGGGAGGAGAAAGGAATTCATAGAGATAAAGATTAAATCTGTTACAGGTCAGAGATCAGTAGTATTGTTAGTCTGGGCAAAGATGGATTTAACAATATTATGAAAATATTATGAAAATAGATTTAACAATATTATGGATAATAGATTTACCGTTTGAGTAAAGCAGGATGTGTTTATTGCTTCATGGCTGTGGCTGGGGGCGGGGGTGCCATAGTTAACTCCCAGTTGCTGGACTTCTTCAAGTAGATGAGGAACACTGTGGGAAGACCAGGTACAGATTGAGGGATGGAGTTTAATTTGGGGTCCTTTTTAATTGGACACCTTTAAAGGCATCCACAAGACAACATGGTACAGTTTTGAGTCCTGGATCAGTAGCAGTATTGGGAGATATATATTTGGTAGCCAGGAGGGGCCAGGTGGTGTTGTACCAAGTAGCATACACATGTTATGATAGTCAAGGAATGGGGTTCAAGCCCCGGGAGGTGGGAAGCTTCATGAGAAGTGGAAAAGTGTGGCATGACTTGTTGGTCATCATTTCTCCTTTGGCTAATTCTGCTTCTGTTTCTATCCGCCAGGTTCCCCTACATTGCTTAACGCTGTGGTCTATTTACATACTCATTGTTTTGTCTGAGAGCCGCCCTGCCTACAGGGCGCTGGTTTAATCCCCACTGGTTCCCGCTCTTTTTCCACTCCGCCCCCTCTCCTAGTCACTTCCTGTTTTCCACCCTACCACTTCCGTCTTAGAAGATATTTAAAGGCAGATTCTTTTCTGATTAATAAACATATTGGGTTGCGTTCCCACTCCGCCATGAGTTCCTGGTCATCTCTAGCCTGGCATATTGGCACCTGAACAGGGACCAGCAATGTCTCTCTCTCTCTCTTTCTCTCTCTCTCTCTCTCTCTCCCTCTCTCTCTTCTCTCAACTTCTCTTTTTCTCTAAAATAAGTAAATAAAATATTAAAAAAATGTTACCCTAGTGTGGAAGTCACAAAGGTAAGTAAGGCAAGAGATGAAACGTGGAGAGAAGAAAGCTTAAGTCTCAACCATAAGGAGCTCCGATACTTAGGTTCTCAAGTGAAGAAGTTTATGTCTAAGGATGAACATGTTATCTGGGTGTCATTTCAGAGGTAAAGGAAAGAGAATAATTGAAGATGCTGATGGGGTGAAGTAAGAGGGTTTCATCAGTGTTCTTTCTCTGTGCTGATAAAACAGATGCGTCGAAGGACTCTGTGTCAGTGCAGTGACTGATGGTGACTGGGTAGTCACAGGGAGGAGGCAGGAAGTGAAGAAGTGAAGACAAGTGAAGTGTGTGATGGGAAAGGGTTGGCTGTTGAGGAAAACAAACTATAGAGCTGTTGCTGGAGGAGGAAGTAGAGTGAAGGACGGAGTTTCTAAAGATGAGAGAGACTTGGATATACAGGTTGAAGGGGCAGTACAATGGGGAAAGTGGGGCATGGCTTGAAAACAATCATGTAGGACTATTGAGACGAGACTAAGAGTTCAGTCTGAAGCACAGCTGGAGGAACTGGAAAGGAAGAGTCTCACCTCGGAGGGAAGAAGGAAGGTGTGTCCTGATCGGAGGTGTGTTCAGTGTGGTAGCTTCAAATTAAAGGAATTTCTGCATGAGACCTTCTCTCTGCAAAGTAGCTAAGTAATGGACAAAATGGAAGAGAGAGAGGGACAGGGAAAAGGAAGGAGAAGAGAGGGAGAGAGACTGGAACAAAAAGGAAATAAACTCAGACATTTAAGAAAACATGAGGGGGAACAAAACTGAAAAGCTTACTTAGTTTGCCAGTCATTCCTTGAAGTGCCGGTGGAGTCTGACAGTTATGAATTCCCCGTGCGTGGTGCATGGTACCACTGTCAGAAGTATACCTCGTTCCATCTTTTCTGAAGATACTCAGCTCTTTACCAGGTACAAAAATGGTGAAATCAGCCCGACCTGAAGTCTCTCCACAGAAGTGCGATAAAAATAAGGCTCAGAAAGGAATCCACTATATTGTGTCACTCAGAGAACAGTGGAATGATAAGTCAGAGGTCTCGGCTGGCTAAGAAAGATCTGGAGAGTGTGTGTGTGGGGGGTTTGCTATGCAGAGCTGTATCAAGGTTGTTTAAAGGAGTGGTGAATAAACTAGATGGAAGAACAGACACCCCCCCCCCACCCCAGTGACTAAAAGCAGTTAAATATAAGAGTCAGGTTAGAATCCACAGATCATTTTAAATACCCGGGTCGTCCTAGGGTTGCTTTATAATTTTTTTAAAGGAATCCGTTCATCCCGTGGTGACAAAAATATCAATAATATGATATCAGGATGCAGACAGAAAAGAATTGTGTCTTTATAATAACACAACCCCCCCAAAAAAAAAAACAACTTCCCACTTCCTTTTATACAAATGGAAGGTGTATATCTTATAGCTTGATAATTCTCTTTTATATTGGAAGTCTGGTATAATTCGGACTGAATTACCTGGGGGACTGATGCTTAAAACAGGAAGTAGAGGGGCCGGGCAGCAGCACACCTGGTTAATTGCACACATTACAGTGCGGAAGGACCCAGGTTCAAGCCCCTGGTCCCTACCTGCAGGGGTAAGCTTCAGGAGTGGTGAAGCAGGGTTGCAGGTGTCTCACTGTCTCTGGCTAGTAATAAATTAATAAAAGATGCACAAAGGCAGCAGGAAGTAGAAGCATGGTAACTATTTGTTCTCTGTGGTCTCTTTGGAGGGACAGTGCCTCTCATCACTGGACACGGGGTAGTGACTTTCTGGCCACAAAGATCTGAGCGTGGAGCCCGAGTCTCCCGCCATCAGGGATGTGGTTGGCCCGCTGCCCAGAGTCTTGGACTCGGTGGCTGATAGCATGGTCCAGTTATCTTGGAACCCTGTCAACAATCTGTTCATTGAAGAACATATGAAGGGACTTAATGCTTTATTGGCGCTCAGGGACAGGGATCATCACTACCTAGATTTACAGTTAAGAAAACTGACCTTCTTCCTATGTCACGCAGGACGTCAGCATAGGATTAACTTCAGGACAGGTGGGACTTGTGAGTTATGTGGGGTTCATAGGATAACTGTTGCTCAGAGAAGCTCAACTAATCTAGACACTCCCATTCTACTTCATAACACTCCCATAACCTAGTCCCTAAATGTAACATCAAGGGCATTTTCCAGAAAAGATCATTTTAGATAGACATGGACATAGACATAGTCTAAGTCAAGGTTCTCTAGGGAAACAGAGCCAGTATTGTCTACAATTATATAATATATATATATATCGTCTACAATGATATAATATATATCGTCTACAATGATATAATATATATATATCGTCTACAATTATATAATATATATCGTCTACAATGATATATATATATATATATCGTCTACAATTATATAATATATATATCTTCTACAATTATATAATATATATCGTCTACAATTATATAATATATATATATCGTCTACAATTATATATTTTATAAAATTACATATGCCTTTGATTTACTTTTGTGATTTATAGTGGTTACAAGATTATAATATTACAGCATATAGTGCCTTATGTTAGAAACTGATAAATAAGACAATTAGCCCATGTAGTTATGGAGGTCAGCATGTCCAGCCTTGTAGCCTGGGCCAGAATCCTGGAGAGCCATAGAGGAGCGAATCTTGAATCTATGCCAGAAGTGTATCTGTTGCTGAATTCTTTCTTGTCTAAGGGACATCAGTCTCTTGTTCTGTTCTTGCCATACTGGTACACATTCTGCTTCACTCAGAGTTTTAATTTATCCCCAAGTATACTCTTACAAAAATAGAATTTTGTCTGAGCACATATCTGGGCACCGTGACCCGGTCAACTTGACACACACAAAATTATCATTAAGTCAAAAGAAATTATACATAGACCTGTTTTCTTTGAACGTAACACAAATTCAGTCTGTCTGGTTCATTATTTGTTGAGTGATTATGGCAGGTGCTGTGAAGAATATAGACATCAAATTCAATCATGGGGACAGGATTTTTTAAGTTAAACATTCACTCGTTTACTCTTACTTTAAATATATTTATGTAATTTTTATTTTTAAAATAATTTTTATTTGTTACTAATAGTGTTTTACAGGATCATAAGACTACCACACCCACCACCAGAGATCTGTATCCCCACCCTCCCACCTCCCAAAGAGAATTCCATAGTTCTCACAAGTCTTGCAAACAGTTTGCTTGCTTCTGTTTTGTTTGGATTTCGTTTTGTTTTTTTTTTTAACTAGTGACTTAATAATGACTAACAAGATTGTAAGATAACAGGGGTACAGTTCCGTATTCCCACCACCAGAGTTCTGTATCCCATCCCCTCCATTGGAACCTTCCCTATTCTTTATCCCTCTGAGAGTTTGGACTCAAAAATTTTACGGGGTGCAGAAAGTGGGAGGTCTGGCTTCTGTCATTGCTTCTCCAATGGACATGGGCGTTGGCAGGTGAATCCACGCCCCAGCCTGTTTCTGTCTTTCTCTCATGGGGTAGGGCTCTGAGGAGGGGTTCCAGGACACACTGGTGAGGTAGGGCCACAGGAATTTAACACTTTGAATAATTCTGGGTATGTAGAAAGCATGTGGATTGCTCAGTGCCCATTGACAAGAGACATCAGAACTATGTGTTTGAAGCCAAAGCTTTGTGAAGCAGGATGGCATGAACTAACTGGCAGTTGGTTTGCCCTCAACAATAGCTATAAACATCAGCAGCAGACTCACTACTGCGCTTAGCTCATTCACCTGGGCTGCAGTGGAAGCCAGAGCCACTGTTCCTTTTAACCCTCCCTTCCACTGTCCCTCCGTTGCCAGGTCCTCTGACATAGCTGTCATTCTGATTGCTCACACTCCAAGAAGCCATCTCAGTAGGCTGAGGACTGGGTTTCGAGCCTTTCAGCCTTCTATTCACTGCCCTGTGATATCACCTCCACTTCCATTCTCCTCTGTGTGTGCTACTGAACTCAGATTCACACTCACTGTCTCAAAATAGCAAAATTATTTTTCTTTCCTAGTTAAATTCTTAAATTGTATTTATTTATTTATTGGATAGAGACAGCCAGACATCAAGAAGGAAAGGGTGATAGAGAGGGAGAGAGACAGAGAGATATATGCAGCACTACTTCACCACTCACAAAGATTTCCCCCTGCAGGTGGGGACTGGAGGCTTGAACCTGGGTCCTTGAGCATTGTAACATGTGCGCTCAACCTGATGCACCACCACCCAGGTCTCCAAATTCTTCTTATTAGTATTCTAATCCTAAAAGGTCATAGGACACAAGCGATGATGAGAAAAAATGCTTTGTTCTAGGGACTGGGTGGTGGTGCACCTGGTTGAGCACATATCGGCATGCGCAAGGACCTGGGCTAGAGGGGATATTTCATGAGCAGTGAAACAGGGCTGCAGGTGTCTCTCTGTCTCTCTCCCTTTCTGTCTCCCCCCCTCTCAATTTCTCTCTGTCCTGTCAAGAATAATAGATGAAGAGAGGAAGGAAGGAAGGAAGGAAGGAAGGAAGGAAGGAAGGAAGATCAGTCCATCAGCGTGGAGATATGAAAAAAGATGGTGTGTTAGTGAAATGTTATTTGGCTTCAAGTGGCTAGATCCTAAGACATCTGAGAACTAGTGAAGAGAAAGTGAGTTTGGAAAAGTAGGCAGGGTGCATACAGTGTGGCTGGAATCTTGTATTTTTTGGATCCTAATAGGGAGCTGCGCCAGTGGGTAATGACATATTCCTATCTGTTGCTGTAGAGAGCTCTGCTCTCTCTGAAGGAGAGGGACAGTGGAATTGTGTTGATTGGCAGGTAGGGCGGAGATGCAGCTTTTAATAATAAACCAAATGGCAATAACTTGCCCTCCTCTTGCACAATGAAGAGGAGCTTGCCAACACCCACAGAGGAGAAAGGAAGCCTGGTTTTTATCACTAAAGAGTTCGAGATATAAATATAGCACTTAGCAGGCTAGACTCCATTCTTCTGTAGAGCGTGAAAAGGGACACTTGAAGTGCAGACAGACAAGTGGACATAGCCCTTCTCTGTCACATGCAGTTGAGAAACCAGCCGGGATATTTAAGCCATGGCTGTTGATACTGGCAAGAATTCTGCTCCAGGGAAATAAGTGCACAGAGAGGTGGGGGGTGGTGGTGGTGGGGGTGGTGGTGGTGGTGAGAATGACATAGAGTTTTCTGTTCCTTTTGTGCTGTTGCAAGAGAAAAGATGTTTTAAATCCCAAGGGGGTCTTGTGAATAGCCAGGTTCGCTGCTCCTTCATTTTCTCCTCTCTTTTTAAAATATTTTATTTATTTTTTTATTATTGGATAGAGACAGAGAAATTGAAAGGGGAGGGGAAGAGACTGAGAGAGGGAGAGAGACAGAGAGACACCTGCAGCCCTGCTTTGCCACTTGAGAAGCTTTTCCCGTGCAGGTGGGGACCAGGGGCTTGAACCCGGGTCCTTGTGCACTGTAATGTGGGCGCTTAACCAGGGGAGCCGCCGCCTGGCCCTGCTGCTCCTTCACGTTTGTTGACAGTCATCTAAGAGGTTACCCTTGTAAATAACATTTGTCTTCCTTTTGGTTGATTCTGATATTTCTTTGCATGAGATTTATTTTCTAGTCTTTTATGAATTATGAATTTTATGGCTGGAAGCTAGAGTCAGCTAAGTTTTCGATTGAAAAAAATGGATCGGGGGTGGGTGGTGGCACACCTGGTTGAGCACACTTATTACATGTGCACGAAATCCGGGTTCCAGCTCTGGCCCTTGCAGGAGGGAAGCTTCACAAGCAGTGAAACAGTGCTAAAAGAATCTCTCTAACTTTCCCTCTGTATCTCCCCTGCTAAAAGAATCTCCCTAACTTTCCCTCTGTATCTCCCCTGCTAAAAGAATCTCTCTAACTTTCCTTCTGTATCTCCCCTGCTAAAAGAATCTCTCTAACTTTCCCTCTGTATCTCCCCTGCTAAAAGAATCTCCCTAACTTTCCCTCTGTATCTCCCCTGCTAAAAGAATCTCTCTAACTTTCCCTCTGTATCTCCCCTGCTAAAAGAATCTCTCTAACTTTCCCTCTGTATCTCCCCTGCTAAAAGAATGAATCTCTCTTTAACACTCCCTCTGTATCTCCCCTTTCCTTCTTGCTTTCTCACTGTGTCTATACAATACAATTTAAAATATATATATATATGAAAAAGAAAAAAAAGGGTCAGAATTGCCATTGGAGAAAAATATAGGGGAGCCTCTCAAGTAACCCTTTTGTGAAGTCAGAGCTGAAAGTCACTAGGCTCCATGAGTTCCCAGCTGAAAATCTATAAGTGAGTTTTCTCTGCACGTAGGTAAGGGACATCATTATTACATTCTTTTTTAAAATTTATAATTATTTCTTCATTGCCTTTTTTATTTATTGGATAAAGACAGCTATAAATAGAGAGAGAGAGAGAGAGAGAAAGGGGCAATAGAGAGGGAGACAGAAAGACACCTGCAACACTGCTTTACCACTCAGAAAGCTTCCCCCCTTGTGGGTGGGGACTGGGATGGGGTGGGGGGCTTGAACCTGGGTCCTTGCGCATTGTAACACGTGTGCTCAACCAGCTGTACCACCACCTGGCACTGGGACTTCATTATTTCTTAAACTAGTCAAAACACTGGGGCTATTTCCCGGTTTCTGAGAAATAACAAAGGAGCAGTCAGACAGCAGTTGGGCTTGTCGTAGGTTTCAGAGGGACGGGCAGTCAACGCAGCAGACCAGAGTTTCCACCTGAGCCACTTCATGCATTCGTGTCATCTTCCTGGCTCTGAAAAAGACACTTTTGTGGTAGAAACTGAACTAGATGGTCTTTAAATTCTCAGCTTACTTGAATGGGATGTTTTGAGAAAATTGTTGGGTAAACAGATGATACTTGTCTGTGAGCTATTACATGAAGTCAAATCAAGTTACTTAACCTCTGAGGATTGAAAACCCCCAGATCCGGTGGAAAGGGGACTCGGTGTCTTGTTAGCAGCAAAGCTTCAGCACCGGCTCAGGAACAAGAGTGAAGAGGATTAAGCGATTTTCTGGGATTTTTAATGATGCTCCCCCTTCCCGTTTTCATCCTCCTTGAGGAGCCCGGTCATTAGTTAGGATGTGACGAGCTTTCTCCAGAGAGCAGCAAGACGCAGTTAGCAGAGCTTTTGCTCATGGTTTGTTTGTTTTTTTTTTTTTTTCCTGGTTTGGCTGTGGGAGGCTCTCGAGGTCCTCGGCCTCCTTCAGCTTGCCCGTCACCCTTTTCTGTACCTGCATGAGCCAACACCAGAGTAGGGAGATGAGACTTGTGGATCTGGCAGTGCCAGATCTAAGGTTTTGGCTTAAAAAAAAAAATTATTAATGAAATGGAAATATTGACAAGACCATAGCATAAGAGCGGTACATTTTCACACACTGCCCACCCCCAGAACTCCATATTCAATCCCGTTCCTTGATAGCTTTCCTATTCTTTATCCCTCTGAGAGCATGGACCCAGTGTCATAGGGTGCAGAAGGTGGAAGGTCTGGCTTCTGTAACTGCTTCCCTGCTGAACATGGGTGTTGACAGGTGGGTCCATACTCCCAGCCTGCCTCTCTCTTTCCCTAGTGGAGCAGGGCTCTGGGGAGGTGGGGCTCCGGGACACATTGGTGGGGTCGTCTGCCCAAGGAAGTCTGGTTGGCATCATGGTAACATCAGGAACCTGGTGGTTGAAAAGAGTTAATATATAAAGCAGAACAAATTATTGACTAATCATGAACCTAAAGGCTGGAATAGTGCAGATGAAGATTTGGAGTCTTCATTTTGTAAAAAGCTGTTAGGACTATTTTAGGTATATTCCAGAGGGCCCATGACTTTACTAGTTTTTGCCTGAGCCTGACATCTAGTATGCAGGTAGACCCCAGTTATTGTCTGGGGAGGTGGTGTCATGGTTGGAATAAGGACTAGAAAGCTGGATCAGGGAAGAGAGTAGCTCCCAAATATGGGGAAAGTATATAAATATTGTTGACTGTAAACCCCATCAATTTGCTCTAGGGCCCATATTCAGCAGATCTAAGGTTTCAGTGAGGCATATCTGAATTAATAGGATTGAAAATAGTCCTCAATTTGTATAGGCTTCTCTTCCTCAAATTGAATAATTTGTTGTATCTTGCATTACTAAAATTATTATTAAAACACAGTTGATGTTGTGTAATAAAACAATACTTAAAAAAAAAATCTACTGAACAGGGGCCGTGTGGTAGTGCACTGGGTTAAGCGCACATAGTGTGAAGTTCAAAGACCGGCTCAAAGATCCCAGTTTGAGTCCCCGGCTCCCCACCTGCAGGGGGAAAGCTTCCCAAGCGGTGAAGCAGGTCTGCAGGTGTCTCTCTTGCTCCTCCCCTCTCTGCCTCCCCCTCCTTTCTCAATTTCTCTGTCCTATCCAATAAAACAGGGGTGAAAAGTCTGCCAGGAGCAGTGGATTTGTCAATGCAGGCACCAAGCCCTAGTGACAGACAATCCTGGAGGCAAAAAAAAAAAAAAAAAGTACTGAACAGGAGTTTTTTTTTGATGTTTTAGTCCTCATAACTACCCAGTGTACAAGATAGATTCACTGTTAAGTTTTACAAAATCTCTGTGAAGGATCTTTTGTCTCTGCTTTTCAAGCTATTCCAAAAAAAAAAAAAAAAAAACTGAAGTTACAGAAATAATCTCTAACACTTTCTATGACAAAAATACAACAACAACAAAAAAAATAAAGCTACACATCCATATCTCTGCTGAACAGAAGCACTAGGTCTCTCTCAACAAGATCTTATCAAATCAGATTCAACACCACATGAAAAACTTGTGGACTATTATGACCAAGTGGGATCTATCCCAGGACCTCAGAGATGGTGCCCTAGAGTTGATCAGTGTCATTCATTATGTCAACAACAGGAAAATTAGAAAGCACATGATCATTTTAATAAACATTGTGAGGACTTGTCACAAGATGCAACATTCTTTCATGACAGGCTTTTAAAAAGTGGAAATTAATGGAACATACTCCAATCTAGTAAAAACAATACACAAAAAGCCCGTAGTCAACATTATTCTCATTGGTGAGAAACTAAAAGATTTCCCTCTTAGATCAGGAATAAAGCAAGGTGTATACTACCACCATTACTTGACAAAATAGTCTTGATGGTTTTAGCCATAGCGATTAGTTGAGAGAAAGAACTACAGGGGATTCAAATTGGAATAGAAGAAGCAAAATTACCACTATTTGTAGGCAACAAGACAGTACACAGAGAAACCCTAAAGAAGTCAGTAGAATAGGCCAGGCAGTAGCAGCGTGCCTGGCGAAGTTTAGAATTTTGTATGCTCAACAACTCAGACTCAACCCCCCTTTTCCCATTTCCCACCGGCAGGGGGAGTGTTCATGAATGGTGAGGCAGTGTTGTAGGCGTTTTTCTTTCCATCTCCCCTTTCCTTCTGAGTTCTTTCTATTCTATCGAATAAAAGAAACAAAAAATAGAGAATTCAGTACAAAACTCTTAGTGTCACCAGGCCATGCAGGACACAGCTCTTCTTTCCATCATCAGTGTAAAGTGAGAGCTTTGTAGTTCTGAGTGCCTGTGAATACATTGTATTTTATTTTCCAGTATGATCATGAGACTGAGGAAGTTGTTCCTTATTAAAAAAATGATGACGAAATGAAGCTGAGTTAAAGTCAATGATACGTGTTTGAGGATTTTTTTTTTAAAACTTGTGAACCCCCAAGAAAAGACAAAAGGGAGAAAATAACTTTTAATTTAAATACATTACTTAATAAAGATATAAATTTAAACCACTTTGTCATTCTTTTCCCCACAGGAGGTCTTCTTTTCAAATAGCTCGTGAAATTCTCCAAATATTTTCCTTATATAAGTTTACAGATGTTGCTTATTATTGAAGCCCTGCTGCTTCCTTTGTGTCTGATTTATGGTGCTTCTGACTAAGTATTTTGCTGTAATATTTCGCTTTAGAGTCAACAACAAACTGCATGTGTTTGTGTTGAAGATCACGTGTCTATGAGGACACCCTGAAACACGGAGGTTATGACAGGAGGTTGAGAGGTCAGCACTGTCTAGTGGCTGGTTTTATATTGACAGTGAATTGCTGCATTAAAACGCAGGACTGAAATAGAAAACTACCATGTGTGAGCTTTGAAAGTCTACTCAGATCCCAGAGGGAATTGCTACATCCACTAATGTAAATTAAGAAGAAAAGGAATTGTCAGGGAGCAACGAATGAAATCTGGTTTCAATATTACAATATTAAAAAAAAACAGTTATTTTCAAAGTAAGAGGGTGTTTATGAACTTAATGGTTCTACTAAAAATTCTGATAGATTGTAATACTGACTTAACTTTTTCTTTATTTAATGTAGAATAGAACTAGGCAATTATGTAATAGGTTTATTGACGTTTCCACTAAAAATTCCTAAAATAAATGAAGGAGCCTTGGTGAGTGAGATATAATGTAATAGACGTTTATTTCTTGGTAGAAAACTAACCGAGCCCTACTGCAAAGGCTTGTTTAGCGAGGGGCTTGGTTGAGAAGCTAAATGAGTTAGTGATACAACATCAGGGAAACTGTTCGTGGTTCTTGTGTTGGTAAGAAAATTATATTCCAGATTATGAGCACTGTGGGGTTTTTATAATTGGTTGTTATTTAGTTTCTAGATAGATAAGCAGACATGTAAACATAGGCTGACAAAATAGCAGTCCTGACAAAATCCAGTTCAAACACTGAGTATGCATCATTAGAGAAAACTTTCGTGCTGAGGTGTCTACTTTTTCGGTCTCTCTCTCTCTCTCTCCCTCCTTCCCTCCAAATTACATCTATATTTATCTATCTGACAAGAAAAATTCATCCAGACTGGTGAAACCCTCCTCATGGTGACAAAAAAAAAAGGAAAAATAAAAATTAGGTTAAATATGAGAATGGTATTTTAAATATTTATCTACTGTCACGAAAGAGATACCAGAGCGCTGCTAGTCCCTGCCATGTAGTGCTGCCCGAGATTGAACCCAGATATCCCAGGGGCTTCAGACATGCCTGCCTGGTGTTTTTCCAATATACTATCTCCCCAATACTGAGAATGATGTTTTTTAAACCAATAATCTTAGAATGGATGATAAAAAATATAGGCATTGCTCTAGAAAATGTCTGGAAATATGAAATAAAAGGGGAAAGGTAGGCAAGTAACTGGACCACAAACCCTTTCAGAGACCTTTCATTGTCTAGCTATAATTTAAATATATCCGAATTTTTAAATCAGAATTCTCCACAGAAATAACTGGGTGCTACCCAGTTGATGTTTAATCATGAAAACTGTGATTCTAACTATATAATTGACTTTCCTCAGAGCTAGTGTTGGTTCCCAGGTCTTCTGACTTTGGGTTCTGTTTTCAGTTTTGCCCTTATCACATCCTATCTGCTACTGGAAATTCCTTTGTAAGCTGAATGTGTCTGTGTTTCTTCAACCCTAGACTCTGAGGGTGGTTGGGAATTCATATTCTGACTGAAAAAGTAATTCTGGTCCTCTCACCCTTTTGCCTGATCTATACCCATGAGTCCTAAGTTTTTATTTGCCTTTGAATTTCTAGAGAATTGACATGGTGCCCCGGTCATCAGAAACACCTGAATTTCCTGAGGATTAAATGATTTACTATTTGTAAAGTGCTTTGAGTCCTGTCTAGCTCGTAAACACCTGTGTTTACATGATGCATGAAATGGGTTAATTTTCTTTTCTTTCCCCCTGAGCCTGAAATAGGTTATGCAGGTGGATCCAAGTTATTGTTTGGGGAGATGATGTCATGGCTGGAAAGGGAACAGAAAGCTGGATCAGGGAAGAGAGTAGTTCCCTAATATAGGAAAGGGGTATAAATATTGTTGACTGTAAACCCCATCGATTTGGTGTGGTCTGGGGCCCATATTCAGCTTAGGAGCCTGTGTGACCTCTGCATCTCTGTAGATCTGAGCTCACATTCTGTGCTCATGAGTAGGAACATTCCAAGCTGCTCCAGTATCAACCCATCCTCCTCACGTGTAGCATAGAGTATGTTGTCCAGCCTCCCTTCGGAGGATGGAACATTCTCTACCATTGTTGATCCATGTTGAGGTCAAGGTTCTGTGAGGCCCACAAAGGGGTCTATTTTGTTGTTCCTGATAGAGATGACCAGTAACAATGGAGAGTTACTGGAGGTCTAGGCCCATCATGCCTGTTTAGGAATCTCAGGACTCCCCAGCTGATGGGGTGGACTGATAGTGACTAAAGAGTCATCGTTAAAGTATGCCAGTCTCTTGACCCTATTCAGCCATTGCAATCCTTCCTTTGATAAAGTTAGCTTTGGAGTGAGTGAGAGAACTGTAATAGAAAGTAGGTGAGAAGGGTATCTAAGTCTAAGTAGACACTATTTCATTATGAACTTTATACTGACTCACTGTAGACTATTATGTACTTTTGCTTTCAGATATATGTTTTGCTCTAATTTATGGATACATGTGAATATATGCCCTATCTCATGGGACCTAGTCTATATCTAGGTTTTGGGACTTTGTCAGGAAGTGAACCACCTGGAATGGAATTAGAGAATACCATGAAAGGAAAGGTCTCACCGAATCTAGCTTTTAAGCATAGTACTAGAAGACAGTCATTGTAAGATGCTTTAATTAGTAGTGATAGTCTCTTCTTAGAGTATCTGGCTTAGAGAAAGTTCTCGTTTTCCATCTAACTGGCCATGCACTCAATTTGAACCAAGAGTCTGGAAAAGTTGCCCATAAAGGTTAACTCAGTTGTGAGTTATACATACACTTATAGAAAAAATGGCAGTATCTGGTAATCTGGTACAGACATGCATTGTTAAGCCTCACCTAGATTAAGAATTTCAAATCTAGGAGAGAAAGTTTAAGGATACAGACAAATTAGAGAATACTTAGAATCAGGTAACAGAATAGTGATGCAGCCAAAAAACATGCAAAATAGTTAGCAGTAGAAAGAGAATGGGGCCAGCTGGCGGCACATGCACTTGAATGCATATGCTACAGTGCACAAGGAACCAGGTCTGTCTCTCTCCCTCTCTACTGTCTCCTCCCCTCTTGATTTCTCTCTTTCTCTATCCAATAAATAAAATATTAAAAACAAACATACAAATTTTAAAAAGAGAATTTGGTTTGCATGTAACATAGTGCCCAATAGAATTAGAAGTGTCATCATTGATTGAGTGAGAAAAAGATTACTCTTAATTGCAAGGTAGGAGTAGTACATGAGGGCAAATATAGGCCCTAAACATTAAAATCAATGCCCATAGAGAAACAGTCACATTAAGGGAGTAGCTCTGTAAGTGAAGTTCATATGAGCACACGTCCAAGATACAGGCACTGTGTCCTCTTCCTGGGAAATGAGAAGCACCTGAGGGCTGCCATCTGTTCCGAGACTCTTACTCTGTGGTTTCACAACTTTCATGTCGGCTCCAGCTACTCCGTTGCTGGTTACTCAAAGCAGTTCGAATAATAAGTGACTAGTTAAAGGTTGATTAAATGGCTGTAATCATCAACAACCTTTGTACTATTTCAGCAACCAAAACCAGGGCTGAAACTTCTCAAAGTGGGGGGACTTAAGTTCCTCACAGATAAACACATTTCTAAGGCTGGGAAGACTTATCTGCTTGAGTCTGTGTATTGGTACATAGTAGCTCCCATCAGATCCTAGTCTAGCCAGGTGCATTGTAGAAATGTGTGTTCTGAAGATAAGGTTATATTCTTAGTCAAAACTTGGGAGAAGCTTGTAAATGAATCAGAATGATCTGTGGAAACATAGTGTGCTTCTGAGAGCGGCTATTCTGAGTGTGGGAAGTGCTTGCTGATTCAGGACGGCAGTGTGAGCTGGCTGGCTGGCTGTTGTCTGGTGAGCAGGCTAGTCTTCTGTCCTGATGTACACTCAGGAGAGCGCTTTCATGACAACTGTTGGGAAAGTCACATACACCCACAGAAGACAACAGACTCTCTTATTTGAACCTACAGTCAGGATGGAAGATCCTGCTTAAATTTAAAAAAAAAAAAAAAACAGTGAGGAAAAAGCAGAACTTAAAAGGAAGCACGGGTGCCAGGCAGTAGCGCAGCCTGCCTGGTTAAGTGCACATGGTGCAAAGCGCAAGGACCGGAGTAAGGATCCTGGTTCGAGCCCCCAGCTCCCCACCTGAAGGGGAGTTGCTTCACAAGTGGAGAAGCAGATCTGCAGGTGTCTGTCTTTCTGTCCCCTTCTCTGTCTTCCTTCCTCTCTTGATTTCTCTCTGTCCTATCCAACAACAATGACATAACAATAATAACAACAACAAGGGTAACAAAAATGGGGGGGAGGGGAATAGCCTCCAGGAGCAGTGGATTCAGGTACTGCAGGTAGTGAGCCCTAGTAATAACCCTGAGGCAAAAAAAAAAAAAAAAAGGAGGCAGATTCTCATCCCTGAAGGTCACATTCAATGAAGAGAACATTCTGGTAGTGGAGCATTACAGGCCAAGCCCTCGCCTACAGGCCAGGCCCCTTGCCAGCAGGCCATGTGCCCTCCACCTGCCAGGCCTCGAGTCCCTTCACCGTTAGGCCCCACACCTTTGCTGTCAGGCCCCACCCCTCGGCATACCAGCCCCCTCACTCTCCGCCCACCAGGCCTCCCCTCGGCCTCACGCTGGCCCTTGCCTCTCTTACTTACCGCTCCCTGTCTTATATTCTAGTTCTTTTAAAAACACCTGCACAGTATCATTCAGGTTTCTGCCTAGAAGGTTTCTGTTCACCCCTATACTGCTATTCCTCTGACAGAAATGTAGTGTTTTACAGACATTGACCCATTTAAATATGGCCATTAGATAAAAAGAAAGGGGGGAGATGTTGGGAAATTGTGAGGATGTGGTTGAGCTTGGCAGGGCTTGACTTGAGGAGTGCGTCTGTCCTGTCAATCTCTCTACCAAGAGGTTGAGCAAGGAGGGACAGGAGTAACCCCAAAGGTTTGCCTCGTCTTATCGGACTCCCTGCCTCACAAAGCACCCTGCATTCCTGATACTATGGCCTATCTACATAATCATTATTTTGCCTGAAAGATCCCCACCCATTCCATTCCTTTGATCTATCTTCTTTCTACCCTCAAGACCCTCCCTGCCTCCAGGGTATTAATTCCACCAGTTAAAACCCTCGCAACAGTTGCTAAGGAACTTCCTACCTTCCCAGCCCCCTTTTGCTTTTCTCTGCCTCTTTCCTAGCCATTTCTGTTTCAACTTGTCACTTCCAGGTCAGACCTTTAAAAGTCTGGGCTCTCTGATCAGTAAAGATTTGCACGGCCTCGCAGCCACGTGTTTGGTTCCTGAGTCATCTCCCTGGCATCGCTGCGTGAGTAGCAGCCCAGGCTGGCTCCGGTTGAGTTCTCTCCAGCCCAGAGAGCACACGCCGGGAAGAGGCACCCCATGCTAGCCCCGCAAAGCATCAGGTCAAGGAGGTATGGGCACGAGTTTGAAGACCATAAGTCTCTGATTTAGGAGCAGTGTTAGCATTTTCAATAACATTTATTTTCTTTTGCCCTCGATTTTCACTATTTCTCTTTTGAGAATGTCAGTCTCCCTTTGTGTTAAGGGGAACTCATAAAATGTGGTGGACTTACTCTTTTATTTGACTCCAAGTTTTTTGCTGGGGCTCAGTGCTAGACCTAAGAATCCACTGCTCCTGGTGACTTTTTTTTCCCCCATTTTATTGGATAGGACAGAGAAATTGTGAGGGAAGGGAGGAGAAAGAGAGAGGGAGAGAGGAAAAATAGGTACTTTCAGACCTGCTTCACTGCTAGGGAAGTGTATTCTACAGGTATTGAGTGGGGGGTTTGAAGCCAGGTCCTTGAGAAGGCCTTTTGCCTAGTACTATGTGCGCTTGACTAGGTGTGTCACTGCCTGCCCCCCGGACTTATACTTGAACTGGAATTGCACCCTAGGCTTTGGTGTAACAGTGATAGTTGAGAGAGTGAGTAAGGACGGAGGCAGTTGTTCTGCTAAGCTAATAAAACTAAAGACCCGGGACCCTCACCAGCGCAGGTCTCTTCCAGTGCAGTGCAGTGAGCCTCATCTTTTTTTTTTTCTTTTTCTGTAAAAGTGGCCAAGTATATATTTCATTTCAGCCATGCCATGTGGGAGTTGGTGCAGTGGGTAAAACACTGGACTCTCAAGCATGAGGTCCTAAGTTTAAGCCCTGGACTCCCATCTGCCCAAGCGATGTTCTGGTTCAATCTCTTACACTTCTGTTTGTCTCTCACTGGTGACTAGATAGATGTTTTGAAGAATTGTTTTAATCATCATTGATTAAAATAATTGTTAGTCTCCTAATTAAAACTTTACCTCCTTATTGTTTACAGTTCTGGTGAATGACATTAAGTGATCAAAGACATTTTGTATTTGGAATTGTGGCCTGTTTTTTTTTTTTTCTAAGAAAGAATTCTTCAAATTACCCAAGTTCCAGGCATTAAAAATGTGGATTTTAGCAGATGGAGTGGGAGCTAGGCAGTGGCACCTCTGGTTAAACTCTCAGTGTGCAAGGATCCAGGTTCAAGCCCCTGCTTTCCATGTGCAGGGGGAAAGCTTCATGAGTGATGAAGCAGGGCTGCAGGTGTCTCTCTATCACCCCCACCACTCTCAATTTCTCTCTGTCTCTATCCAATAATAAATTAAACATATACTTTAAGAGTAAAAAATATGTATATTAAAAAAGGAATGGAGTGTGTAAAGGAGCCAGAAACTGACTATATAGCGGTCATCCAAAATACCTGAGTCAGAAATCCAATTGAGGGGATGTCGTGAACAGAATGAATTAGAATCCGTATTCCCACCGTAACTGCACAGTGGGGAACAGCACCCTCCTTCCACCCTACTATCTGTATAGTCTGTTTTAAGCAGGAGTAACCTTTGCAGGGTCCAATGTTATATACTAGTTAAAACAAATACATTGTATCAATTACAATGATTTATTTTGATTCTGCAGAGCGACAGTCTCTCACAGGTGTGATTTCATTGCTCCTGAGTCGATGACATCAATTCAGACAGAGAAATATAAAGAGATAGAGAGACATGGAGACACCACAGCACCAGAGATTCACCCAGTGCCATGGCACTGCCATGGAGTATAGGGGCTCAAGCCTAGGCCAGAAACATTTCAAGACACGGTCCCTACTCTCTCTCTGACCCTTATTAACAGTCACACATTCTTGGGGCTGCTGTCATGCCTACCTGGATAGTGGCCTGTCCTGTTGAATACACGGGCCAGGTTCCTACTCACCCCTACCCACACACTTACTAGAGGAAGCTTCAGTGCTGTGGTTTATATTTCTCTAACTCTCTTGTTCTGTCTAAAAAAAAAAAAAATAGTTGAATCAAAGCAGTGATGCCCTGGTGACAACAAGAAGGCAAAAATCACAGGGACAGGTGATGTTCACCCAGTAGAATGCACACATTGCCATGTGCAAGGACCTGAGTTAAAGATCCGGGGTCCCACCAGAAGGGAAGAAGCTTCACAAGCTATGGAACAGTGAGTGCTATGAGTCTCTCCTCCCCCCTCTCTTCCCCCTTCCTCTCCCCCTCTTTTCTTCTCCCTCTCTCTCCCTTGCTCTGTATCTCTCACACCCTCTATAAAAATTCGCAGCAGCGGAGTCATGCAGGCACTGAACCTCAGATAACAACAAAAAAAAAACCACCTATTATTATAGAAATTCAAAATGACAATGACTTTTGCAACTCACGATGAGAAACTGCTGACTGAAGAGAATGAAATGCTTGGAAACTGGATTCTCCTGTTCCTCTGCTCTTTGCTGACATGCACTTATATACAAATGATACATACAGATACAAACACATATAGGAATACTTTCCAAAATTCCTTTTTCCACAAGTAATAGTCAACAGAAATTGAAGCTCTCTGAGGTCTAGGCAGTTTACGTAATTTGAGGTAGTTGTACTCTCTGGAATCCTACCTGTGGAATCCTGCTAAGGGACAGTCTCTCTCCTGTGTCGACCCATCTTGCCCGCACACTTCTGGTCCTTGTTAGTGTTCACGGCTCCTCTCACTGAATCATCAGTGCGCATAGCTTGCAAGTGAGAAGTCTGTCCTAGAAGCCTGAGTTTGTAGAATAAAGGTTTCTTTCAATCACATCTGTGAGTGTACGATTCTGAAAAATCTTGAAGATGGATTCTGATTGGACTTGTTAAAGCAACGACACAGTAGGAAGCAGTGTCTCTCTCAGCGTTTAAAATAATAAATCTTCTATCAGTAGTCATAAGGGGATGCTTATCTATGATGCAGACTCTTGCCAGTGTGTAGGGACGGGATCAAATATAAAAGAAGTGACCCTGTAGTGAGGCTAAGTGATCTATCAAGTTAGGAAAATATCTTACCAAGGGAAGTTCCTGCCCTCGCCCACACATTATCATGAGCATACACTCAAGTTGCTGAGGAAAGAGAATCGTGTGACATCAGTTCCCTCAGATCTGAGCTCTCAAACACTCATTCTGTAATAGAGGTGCAAGAATGGAGTAAATCCCGGCAGTATAACATTCTGGGCTGCACTCTGGGGTAGGATTGGAAGGAGACCTGTATCTTGTGTTCCCAGCTAGCCTCTGCTGTCTGTGTACTCAGCACAGAGCAGGTGCTTCCTAAGGCTTAAGCCCTGCACGTAGATTGGTAGTGGTGCTTAGTGCATGTCCTAAATGCTTAGCTTTGCACATGGGAGATTGCTTCTCCTTGGAGTTTTCAAAGGAAGAGGAGGGAGGAGGTGGAGTGGGGCTTAGGATTCTGGTGCATGATGATGATGGATAAGGAAGGGCACACACCTGGCACATAGTACTAAACACAAACACCTGGCACATAGTACTAAACACGAACACCTGACACATAGTACTAAACACAAGCACCTGTGCAAAGATCCAGGTATGAGCCTCTGGCTCCCCACCTGGGGGGGACACTTCATAAGTAGTGAAGCAGGTCTGCAGGTGTTTATTTTTCTTTCTTTTTTTATATTTATTTTCCCTTTTGTTGCCCTTGTTGTTTTATTGTCGTAGTTATTGTTGTTATTGATGTCGTCGTTGTTGGATAGGACAGAGAGAAATGGAGAGAGGAGGGGAAGACAGAGGGGGAGAGAAAGACAGACACCTGCAGACCTGCCTCACTGCCTGTGAAGTGACTCCCCTGCAGGTGGGGAGCCGGGGGCTCGAACCCGGATCCATATGCCGGTCCTTGCGCTTTGTGCCACGTGTTTATTTTTCTATCTCCCTCTCCCCTCTCAATTTCTCTCTGTCCTACCCAATAAAATGGGGGAAAAAATGGCTACCAGGAGCAGTGGATTCGTTGTGCAGTCCCAGCGATAACTGTGGAGGCAAAAAAAAAAAAAAAAAAAGCAGCAACAGGCCACAGGGGGCTGCCTCCTGTTGAGCTGTCCTTTGAGTCTGGCAGTTTAGAAGGCTTTCAGAAGTTGTCAAAGTGACTGATGAGAAATAGAAACACTTTCCAGAAGATGAGAGTATGACTCAGTCTGCTGCTTAGTCCTGGGATGATGCCATTGGATCAAAATGAACACGGTGCTTTCTCTGCCGTTTCTGTCACAGACACGGAGCTTCAAGCTCTTCTGTCTTGAGTGTAACCTCGCTGCCCTTACGAGAGCTCAGCACTGCTTTTAAGTTCAAAAGGCAACTGCTTTCTGCTCACTCAGGCTCTCTGAGACATAATCCAAGCGAGGAGAAGGCTCTTTGCCAGGGACTCATATAGGAATTTTACTATGAGACTAAAAAGTTGGTCCACTTCAGGAAAGTTCATCAAAGTTCATTATAATCCTTTCTTCCTTCCCTATCAGGGAATCTGTTTGAATCCTAACCTCTGAGCAGCAAAAGAAGAGCAACCCTTTGCCAAATGCCGCCCCAAGAGCCTGTGAGTGTACACATGTTGAGGGGCCGGGCAGTGGTACACACCGTTAAGTGCACATGGTACTGAGTTCAAGGACCCGAGCAGGGTCCTGCAAGCAGTGAAGCGAGTCTACAGGTGTCTCTCTTTCTCTCTCCCTATCTTCCTCTCCTCTTTTAATTGCTCTCTGTACTATCCAATAAAATGGAAATAAATGGCCACCAAGAGCAGTGGATTCATAGTGCTGGCACTGAGGCCCAGTGATAACCCCCTCGAGGCAAAAAAAAAAAGGATATAGGTATTGATAAAATCACACTATTGAATTTGCTTACAGTTTTCAGGCTGTTCCTTTGTCACCTAGTGCCCCTTCTGCAAGTGGCTCCCTACAATCTGTATTTTCTTTCTCTCTTCCTTTATGATCTGTTAAATGTTCTTTCCTTGTTATCTGGCTCACTAGCTTCCTTGGTCTGAAGGCTTCCTTGTTTTCCTAGGTTGGAATCTCTTCACAGTCCCCTATTCAATACATATTGATAACCCTGTTATTCCTGTTGTGCTGTGTTTGTTTGAATATGGAGCTATACTCCCCTCCCTTGTTTTTGAATAAATGAAGGCTAGGTCCAACTTTATAGATGAAAACATAAGCTGTGAAGAAGCTTTGTAAAACAATTTTAGCAGTGATTTAATATTATTTTTAAATTAAAATTTTTTTGATATTTCCTTTTGTTGCCCTTATTTTGTTGTTGTAGTTATTATTATTGTTGTTGATGTCATTGTTGCATAGGACAGAAAGAGAGAGAGGAAGGGAAGACAGAGAGAAGGAGAGAAAGACAGACACCTGCAGACCTGCTTCACTGCCTGTGAAGTGATTCCCCTGCAGGTGGGGAGCCGGGGGCTCGAACTGGGATCTTTACGCCAGTTTTTTAAAAATTTTATTAGTGATTTAATTTTTTTTTTTTACAAAATTAGTTGTCAATAGGGGTATAATTCCACACCATTCCCACCACAAGTGTTCTGAATCTTCAGTCTCCTCACTGCAATCCACCACAGTTCCTCTAAGGTTGTAGACATGGGCCAATCATCATCTCTACAACTATCCGCCCACATTTATACATAATTGCCCCCTTTTTGTTCCTGATACAATCCTTTCTTTGCCTCCAAGTCACTCATGACACCTGTGAGGAAATTGTGAGGATGTGGTTGAGCTTGGCAGGACTTGAACCTGAGGGGTGCGTCTATCCTGTCAGTCTCTCTCTCTACCGAGAGGTAGAGCAAGAAAGGACAGGAGTAGCCCCAAAGCTGTGCCTCATCCTATCAGACTCCCTGCCTCACAGAGCACCTCACATTCCTGATACTATGGCCATTAGATAAAAAGAAAGGGGGAGATGTTGGGCATTAAGCCAGCTCCCCCTGCTCCCCCCTGCATTGCTGACACTGTGGCCTATTTACATCATCATTGTTTTGACTGAAAGATTCCCCACCCATCCCATTCCTCTGCTGTATCTTCTTTCTACCTCAAGACCCACCCTACCTGCAGGGTCACATTAATCCCACCCGCTAAAACCCTCGCAACAGTTGCTGAGGAAGCTTCCACCTTCCCGATGTGCCTTTTGCCTTTCTCCACCCCCTTTCCGAGCCATTTCCGTTTCTGACTTGCCACTTCTGGTTCTATCCTATAAAAGCACTGTCTCTCTGATCAGTGGATCCTTTTGCATTACCACACGGCCACGAGTTCCTGAGTCATCTGTCTCCCGCGTCGCTGAGTGAGTAGCAGCCCAGGCTGAGTCCAGTCGAGTTCTGTCCAACCCAGAGAGCACACGCCCAGGGAAGAAGCACCCCTGCGCCAGACCGGCAGACACCATTACTACCTCATCTTCTTGTTTTAGCAGCTGACCTGCCTTACTGCTTTGACTGGGATGATTTGGGCCCCCGAGTCCCAAACTTTAAAATATACACATATAAACATCACATGATGGAACTGTGTCTTATCCTCAGGGTTTGGATTCAGTAGGTTGGGGTGGGGCTTATGGATTTAACAAGTGACGCCACACAGCTGCTCTAAGGACAACACTTTGAGACCCACACCTTTAGACCACTGTGTGTGTTAAGGTATCTTCAATCCCAAACATCTCTGGACTTTTCCAAGGAATCAGAAGTCAGAGGAGGTGGGCTCAAGCCTACTAAGCCAAGCTTCCCACCACCAGCTTGTTTATTTATGTATTTATGATTCCATTTCATGCTTTTCTGGTGCTGGTTCTGTGTGGTTGCAGTTTAGGACCTTGCCTTAGAGTTATTTAGCCTGTCTCTGTGTAACTTTTCAGTTGTTTTTTTTTTTTTTTGCCTCCAGGGTTATTGCTGGGGGTCTGTGCCTGCACTACATACAAATCCACTGCTCCTGGAAGCTATTTTTCTCTTTTGTTGCCCTTGTTGTTTATCATTGTTGTTATTGCTGTTGTCGTTGTTGGATAGGACAGAGAGAAATCAAGAGAGGAGGGGAAGACAGAGAGGGAAAGAGAAAGACACCTACAGACCTGCTTCACCACTTGTGAAGTGATCCCCCTGCAGGTGGGGAGCCAGGGGCTCAAGCCAGAATCCTTAAGCCCATCCTTGTGCTTTGTGCCACCTGTGCTTAGCCCGCTGCACTACAGTCCAACTCCCATTTTGAAACCTCTTACCTGTTTTTTTTTTTTCACAGCTTCATGCTTAATAAAATTCACTCTTAATTTTCCTGGAAATGTATGTACATATTTGTACCAAATGATGATTAGGTGAAAACAGGAGAAGATGATGGGATAAAAATGAGTGACCTCCTTTACTTTTGATGTAAGAAACATAAATGATCTGGTATTCCTTGAGCTCTATAACTTATGTTTTTAATTTTTTATTAGTGGTTTAATAATGACGAACAAGATCATAAGATAACGGGTACAATTCCATACAGTTCCCACCACCAGAGTTCTATGTCCCCTCCCCTCCATTGGAAGCTTCCCTGTTCTTTATCCCTCTGGGAGTCTGGACCAAAATTCTTTATTGGGAACAGAAGGTGGGAGTTCTGGCTTCTGTAGTTGCTTCTCTGCTGGACATGGGCATTGTTATGTGGGTCCATCCCCCCAGCCTGTTTCTGTCTTTCCCTAAGTGGGGCAGGGATCTGGGGAGGTGGGGTTTCAGGACACATTGGTGAGATTGTCTGCCCAGGGAGTCAGGATGGAATCCTAGTAAATGTCTGCTTGGTGGCTGAAAGGTATTAAGATAGAAAGCAGGACAAATTGTTTAATAAACAGGAACCCAAAGGTAGGAATAGAGCAGATGGAAGTAGCGGTCTTTGTGTGGGAAGAAGTCAGGAAGTCTATTTTTAGGTGTGTTCCTAGACGCCCGTAACTTTAGTAATTTTTGCCTGAGCCTGACAGCTAACATGCATGCAGGTGGGCTGAAAGTATTGTCTGAGAAGATGGTGTCAAAGTTGAGAATAGAACTAGAAAGCTGGATTAGGACAGAGAGTAGCTCTCAAATATGCAGAAAGTATATAAATACCATTGACTGTTAACCCCATCATTCTGACCCAGGGCCCGTATAAATTCATATTTAGTACAGGCACCTGTGTAACTGCTGAGTCCGTCAGCTTTTTGATTTTCTGGAACACACATACAGACTCATACATACATGTACTCACTCACTCTTGCATTGGCTGTCGTTTTATTGGGCAAAGTAATGTTTGAGGTATCATCATGCAGAAGCCAGATGGACTCATCACTGTCTGTACTTCTTCATTTGTGCAGAGATGCCTTGGGAATCAGTCTACAGTGGTCTGGGAAATGGCGCAGTGGATCAAGCACAGAGGTCTCAGACATGAGGTCCTGAGTTTGATCCCTGGCAGCACAAGGACTAGAGTGATGTCTAGTTCTTTCTCCCTCCCCCCTGTCTTATTAATAAATAAAGTGTTTAAAAGAGAGAGAGAAGGGAGTCGGGCTGTAGTGCAGCGGGTTAAGCGCAGGTGGCACAAAGCACAAGGACCGGCATAAGGATCCCGGTTCGAGCCCCCGGCTCCCCACCTGCAGGGGAGTTGCTTCACAGGCGGTGATGCAGGTCTGCAGGTGTCTGTCTTTCTCTCCTCCTCTCTGTCTTCCCCTCCTCTCTCCATTTCTCTCTGTCCTATCCAACAACGACAGCAACAATAATAACTACAACAATAAAACAACAAGGGCAACAAAAGGGAATAAATAAATAAAATAAATATTTTAAAAAATTTTAAAAAAAAGAGAGAGAAAGAGGGAGAAATCAGTCTACATTGATAATTCTTACCATCTTGAGTTCCATTTGAATGTCTGGGCTTAGACCTTTTGTTTCTCTTTCCATGTTCAGAAGTTGTGGTCATTTATCTTCATAAATGAGTCTTAAAATAGGACATGGCCATAAAATCAACATTTGATAGCTCAGTGTTATCTATGTCCCAGCTGAATAAACTGTCCTTCTACTTAGTTTTGAACTGCAAATTTTGTTTTAATACCGTCTCTCTTTTTACCCTAATATTGAATATAAGAAAAAAATAGCTATTCCAGTAAGTTTTGAAATAGGTACCAGCAAAAACACCTTGGCAAATGATATCTCCAAGTGGGAAAATTCAGAGCATTAGACAGGGATTTGCAGCTGACTGGTAGAACTTGAAAAAGGAAACATAAAGGGACCTTCTTAGCTTACAGGATAGGGCGCCTAAGTCTTGATTGCTGAGATGGTCGCTACAATCCAGCACTTACTGAAAAACCGAAATGTCTCTTAAGGTCCCCTGTGGTTTGTACTTTATTCCAAAGGGATTTGGCTGTGTACTACCTACATGGCATTCACTTTCAGAAACAGGATCACCACGTAAGTTACATCACAAATACTGTGCCCTGGTGCATGGGGGGGGGGGGGGGGTGTCTGACTGACATCTCCAGATCACACACAGTAGTTATAGCCCTGGCCTAGAAACCAGCCATTTCAGAACCAAGGTGTGTGTCAGGTCCCCTGATTTACATTTGTGTTTGTGTCAGCTGGTAGGGCCTTCATTGGTCACTTTGCTGTGCCCAGGGCAATGAATGCAAAATAAAAGATGAGTCAGAGTCAGTGGACAGACAGATCCTTCCTCCACATCCTTAACTGTCCTAGTAAGTACTTTCTTTCTTTCCCCCCCCCTTTTTAAAATATTTATTTATTGTCTTTTTGTTGCCCTTGTTTTTATTGTTGTTGTAGTTATTATTATTGTTGTTATTGATGTCGTTGTTGTTGGATAGGACAGAGAGAAATGGAGAGAGGAGGGGAAGACAGAGAGGGGGAGAGAAAGACAGACACCTGCAGACCTGCTTCACCGCCTGTGAAGTGACTTCCCTGCAGGTGGCGAGCTGGGGGCTTGAACAGGGATCCTCACGCCGGTCCTTGGCGCTTTGTGCCACCTGCATTTAACCCGCTGCAGTACCATCCGGCTCCCAATAAGTACTTTCACAGCCTTAACTTGCTCCTTAGTTTTCTGCCTGATCTTTCTGAATGAAAGGCACCATGACTGATTCATTTCCATAAAAAACAACTTTACTAAGTTTCCCTTAAAAACTGAGGGAAATAGACATCAAGCAGTGGCACACCTGGTTAAGCACACACATTACAGTGGCCAAGGACCTGGGTTCAAGCCCCTGGTCCCCATCTGCAGGGGGAAAGCTTCGGGGGTGGTGAAGTAGAGCTGCAGGTGTCTCTCTGTCTCTCTCCCCCTCTCTATCCACCCCCTCCTTGATTTCTGTCTCTATCCAATAAATAAATATTTTTTAAATTGGAAAAAAATCCCTCCATTTGCTATCAAAAGCAATATAATAATATCCACTGGGAGTCGGGCTGTAGCGCAGCAGGTTAAGCGCAGGTGGCGCAAAGCACAAGGACCGGCATAAGGATCCCGGTTCGAACCCCGGCTCCCCACCTGCAGGGGATTCACTTCACAGGCGGTGAAGCAGGTCTACAGGTGTCTGTCTTTCTCTCCTCCTCTCTGTCTTCCCCTCCTCTCTCCATTTCTCTCTGTCCTATCCAACAATGACAACAACAATAATAACTACAACAATAAAACAACAAGGGCAACAAAAGGGAGTAAATAAATAAAATAAGTATAAAAAAATATCCACTGCACAGCAACATTTTATTATTGTTGTTAACTTGCACTTCTGAGACTCTGTGGTCCCAGGTTCAATCCCTAGCATCAGCATAAGAGCTAAGCAGTGCTCTGGTCCCTCCCTCCCTCTCCCTCTCCCTCTCCCTCTCCCTCTCCATCTCCCTCTCCCTCTTCCTCTCCCCTCCCCCTCCCCTCCCCCTCTCCCTTTCTCTCCCCCTCCCTCCCTCTTCCACCCTCCCCCCCGTATCTCATTAAATAAATAAAAGATTGAAAAAATTAAAACAACATTCCTCTTTCTGATTAAAATTATCAGAAAAATGCAACTATTGAAGAGACAGTAAAAGTTTTCATCTTGAAGCAGGTTTGGCCTAGAAACATACATATCTTATTTGGAAATAAATAGAAGTTCCCGTCGGAGACTGGAAATAACCATGTCAGATGTTGTCATGATAGTCAGACACCCATGGAGGATTAAGTCTAAGCCCAGCAAGTTTGCTCTGTGAGCTGAAACAGACATGGGCATAAATGTTTATGTTTTTCCTCTGACATCAGGCAATCAGGCACATAGATGAGCTTTAGGAATCGAACATTTAGCAAATCCTGGAATCTCACGCCTGTGAATCACGCCTTTTGTGGATAATTTGCAGAAGCTGTCACTCCAACCTGCTTTTTCTCTGATTTGCGGCCCTTTTCCTCTGTAGCGACGACACTTTTAGGAAATACAGTGTCATTTGAATGTAAGCTCCAGTACACCTGCAGATTACAAGCGTAAAGGAGATGCCCAGAGAACTAAGACGGAACAGGCTGAAGCACCTACTTTCACCACAGAAATTGAGGTAATTAGCAAAATGGAACAGACATGGGTTTCAGAGATAGGAGGGACTAGGTTCATAGTAACTCATCTTTGAAAATTTTTTTCAAATTTTTATCTGTTTGTTATTGGATAGAGACAGAGAAATTGAGAGGGACAGGGACTGTGTATGGTTCTGGGGAAGGCCATACTAAAATTAAGTCGAATGGGGCCGTGTTTCTACTGGACGTAACTAAGAACTGTTTGGGGTCTGTTTCCATTGACTGTTTGAGAGAATTGGAATTTATGTTCAGAAAGACAGACGCTTGCCAGCAAGGAGGCACTATAGATAAAGAAGCTTTTGGTGGGGCCAGGTGGGGGCACACCCAGTAGAGTGCATATGTTATGTGCTCAAGGACTGGGTTCAAATCCTCAGTCCCCACTGCCAGGTAAATAGGTAAATGGTGAAAGAGTGCCACAGGTGTCTTTTCCCCTCACAGTTCCTCTCTGTGTTTAAAATAGATAAATATCAGCAGAAATGTTGTTGGTTCTACATGGCAGAAGGTAGAGAAGTCTGTGTGCAGAGGAAGGAGTGATTTTAAACGTAATTACATAGTTATAACAGTCAATTTTGAGTTAACCTTTGCAGACGTTGCTTACAGTCTGTGATTTTCTTTTTTTTTTTTTTTCCCTACTGATTTGGATAATGAAAAAAAATCTTGGGATAAACATATTTGAGATCATGAGAATATTGCATATTCTGAGACTAAAGCTTTAAGTTAATCTGAAAAGAAAGCTTTAGAAATGGGTCAACTTAACCTAACTTCCCAGGGCAGACAACCCCACCAATGTGTCCTGGAGCCTGACTTCCCCAGAGCCCTGCCCCACTAGGGAAAGACAGAGACAGGCTAGGAGTATGGATCCACCTGTCAACACCCATGTTCAGCGGGGAAGCAATTACAGAAGCCAGACCTTCCACCTTCTGCATCCCACAATGACCCTGGGTCCATACTCCCAGAGGGATGAATAGGAAAACTATCAGGGGAGGGGATGGGATACGGAGTTCTGGTGGTGGGAACTGTGTGGAATTGTACCCCTCTTATCCTGTGGTCTTGTCACTATTTCCATTTTATAAATAAAATTTTTTTTAAAAAGTAATCAAGTATTTAAAAAAAAGAAATGAGGCAATTTAAAAAAAGACATGTTTTATGTTCCTTCAGTTGTTGAACAAACAGTGAGCCTGAGTTGACTGAAAAAAGCAGATAAAGGCAGGAGTGTTTCAGGAAGCAAAGCATGAAAAGAATGTGCAAAAGAAGTCAGCAACCATCAAGTCCTGCAGCTTGTCAAGGGAAGTCAGAATTCATGCTGGCAGGAAGGAGTCTTATCGTGATATAGAAACGTTATTGTTGACACTGAAGAGTAAAAGAAAATGGTCTCTGCAGAGAGCCAGGGCCTTTCGCCAGCCCTCGTGTGAGTAGGGCGTTTTCTACTTGCAGAGACTCTGTGGGCAGAGGGCAGGCTCGCTGCCAAGTGTGTCAGTGGAGGTGGGGAGATAGGAGACTCGCTGTGTTTCCGGAATGCTGCAGCTTAGAATCAAGCCGGCTCTCTTTGCAACTGAGAAGGAATTTTCTATAGCATGCCATCAGGGAAAGGGCTCTTTTAAAGGTAGATCTTCACATTTTCGGCTAGCAAGGATTTTTTTTTTTTTTTTTACAAATGACTATGTAAATATTTAAACATTCCCAGGCTCTGGTTAGGAAACGGGAAAAAAAAAAGGGGGGGGGGGGCGTCTGGAGGCCTGTTTTTATAGAGGGCTGTATGCCTAAAATATGTTTTTCATAGTTACAAGGCTAGATAAGATGTACTGTTTAAAACTTGTGTATCTGGGCCTGTGAGGTAACTCACCTGAGAAAGTACTTGCTTTGCCATGCTTATGACCCCGGGTTCGAGCCTGGCCTCCACTGCACTGGCGGGGTTGTGGTGCTGTGCTATCTTTCTCCCTTTCTTTCTGTCGGAAAAAGGGTGGCCCAAAGTTGTGAAGCCCTGTGCTGACAAAAAAGAAGAAAAAATAAACCAAAAAAAAAAAAAAAACCACAACAAAAAACATGGAATGTGCCTAACTTTCTAGCAAGACGGCAGTGTCCAGTGAGTGTAACTATCCTGTCAAAGCCTCTAGCACACATAGGAGGGTCATGCATTGCTTCTCTCTTTTTAATGTTATTAGTGATTGAATAATGATTTGCAAGATTGTAAGATAACAGGGGTACAATTCCATACAATTCCCACCTCCTGAATTCCTCATCCCATCCCCTCCATTGGAAGCTTCCCTATTTGTTACCCCTCTGGAAGTATGGACCGAAATTCTTTATGGGGTGCCGAAGGTGGAAAGTATGGCTTCTGTAATTGCATCTCCATTGAGTATGGGCGTTGGCAGGTGGATCCACACCCCCAGCCTGTCTCTGTCTTTCCCTCGTGGGGCAGGGCTCTGGGGAGGGGAGGTTCCAGGACACATTTGCGAGGGCGTCTGCCCAGGGAAGTCAGGATGGCATCATGGTAATGTCTTCAACTTGGTGGCTGAAAGGCATTAAGATATAAAGCAGAACAAATTGTTTAATAAACAGGAACCCAAAGGTAAGAATAGAGCAGCTGAAAGTAGCGGTCTTCGTGTGGGAAGAAGGTAGGAAGTCTATTTTAAGTGTGTTGCAAGGGGCCCATGACTTGAGTAACTTTGCCTTAGCCCAGTAACTAACCTGTATTGTTTCTTATTAGTGGGATGCACATCTAGTGATAGCAGACAATAAAGTGAATATTAGAGAGTATGTTACTACATAGTAACTCAGAACAAAAGAAAAATATCAGGGTCGAATTGTGTTGTAAATAGTTAAGTACACAAAGACCAGGTTCAAGCCCTTGGTTCTCGCCTGCAGGGGCAAGCTTCCTGATCCGTAAAGCGTCAGTAAATGCTGTGGGTCTCTCTTTCTCTCTTGACTTCATCCTCCTTTCTCTATTTCTCTCTGTCTGTATCTCAAATAAATACAATGAATTTTAAAAAAAGAAAACTATCTAAAAGCCCTGCATGTCCCCAATGGTCTGTTTGACACCAAGTCTATACATGTAAGAGACTTAAACTATTCCTTTCAGCTTTTATTTACCAAAACAGACTGTGGTGGCATTTGTAAGTTCCAGCTGGGGTGGTTACAACTTCTTCATCTTATCTATACTGGAGTTATGCTATTGCTCCCGCCTAGTCAGTGCCTCACCGTCTAGAAGTCCACTCACATGGCTTTTCATGGTGCATGTAGAGAAGCCATTTAAGAGAAGAGCCTGAGCTCTTGAATGACAGAAAATGAACCTTCAAGCTACTTGGGAATAGTAGCTATTTAGTTCAGGGAGGCCGTGCATGTAATTTTACACCTTAATATGAGATGGTTGAAGGATGGGCTAAAAGTATTTATTTACGTTTATTTTTTAAATAATTATTGATTTACTTATTGTTGGATAGAGACAGAGAGAAATTGAGAAGGGAGGGGCACTGGCCTCAAAATTATCCCAGTCCAGATATGCACAATGATAGGTTCACCTGGGACAGGGTAAGGAACTGTCTGTGCAGATAAATTGAAGACTGTGTAGACTCATTTTCGATTTCATGAAGAAGCACTTGCAGCAGAAGTAGTGTGAGTGCTTTGCCTCACAGAGGCATTGAGTTCTGCGTGTCTTCGTTATACAGGAGATTCTGCTGAATACCTTCTCCCTCCCTACAGACTTTGGACCATCATCTCAAGCTTTCCAAAGACCAAGTCTGTCTGTATTCACCTTGATGGTTTAAGATCAGCTCTTGACAGCAACTCTCTGCTAAGTCATTAGTAGGTCTACTCTTATACCAAAAAGAACTGATCCCTTGAGAGATCCCTTCTTACGTTTTTTTTTTTTTTTTTTTTAAGTAAAGTACAAGCAACCTGTATCTAGCCAGCTGTGGTTTCACTCTTCGTAAAGTTTACTGTGGGGTTGGGAGTATGGATCCACCTGTCAGCACCCACGTTCAGCGGGGAAGCAATGACAGAAGCCAGACCTTCCACCTTCTGCATCCCACAATGACCCTGGGTCCATACTCCCAGAGGGATAGAGAATGGGAAAGCTGTCAGGGGAGGGGTTGGTATACGGAGTTCTGGTGGTGGGAATTGTGCGAAGCTGCACCCCTCTTATCCTATGGTTTTGTCAGTGTTTCCTTTTTATAAATAAAAAATTTTTTAAAAAGCTTACTGTGGGCCGAGATGGTACCATCTGCTCCTAGGAGTCATCTGTCCTCTGGTGAAGAACAGTTGAGACAACACAGTCCGAATCCTCCGTGTTGTGAAGAGGCACTTCGTGTCAGGAGAGGAAGGGTAAGCACAATAGTAACTAGGCTTTATAAGCAGAGGAGTGAGTTCTTTTTCTTTTTCTTTTTTTATTTTTAAACTACCCTGAGCTTCCTGATTGACAGTGGAAGAAACACTCCAATTATCACAGCTGCAATGAGTTAACACTGAAATTCTGTTTCCTTCCGAACCAGGTGTGTGCCCTATGGAGTTAACCTTTTTTTTAAAAAAAAAAAATTTTTATTTTATTTTGCCTCTAGGGTTATCTCTGGGTCTCAGTGCCTGCACTATCGAATTCACTGCTCCTGGAGGCTATTTTTTCCCTTTTGTTGCCCTTGTTGTTGTACTTGTTGTAGTTGTTATTGTTATTGTTGTCATAGATGTTGTTGGATAGGACAGAGGGAAATGGAGAGAGGAGGGGAAGACAGGGAGGGAGAAAGACAGACACCTGCAGACCTGCTTCACCACCTGTGAAGCGCCCCCCCCCCCCCCCCCGCAGGTGGGGAGCCGGGGGTTCAAACCGGGATCCTTATACCGTCTTTGCGCTTTGTGCCATGTGCGCTTAACCCTCTGCGCTAAGCACCTAGCCCCTGGGGGTTAGTTCTTCTTGATTAGTGAAGAATTCTTGCAACACCAGGTCGAGTTTTGTCAACTAACTCAGCCTATTAGGCCTCCTCTTCATGTCCAGTGACTGTTCTCACTTTGAAAGTCGTTTAGCAAGCTGGACCGGTGGTTATCTCACGACCTCGCCTCAGATCTAATTGCACACAGCACACGTGAAGGCTCACTCCATCACGGCATCTCTGCAAGGCCCAGGTCAGGAGCGGTGCCTGCGATGGCAGGTCAGATAGAAATTCTTGCGGGTCTTGTTATGGGGAGTCTGGTTTCTGGGAGTTGAGACAGTATTATCCGATCTCGGATGTTTCTACCAGCTTTGTCTAGACCACTAGAAGGCTTACTACAGCTGTTGGACAGTGGTGTGAGGCAGGTGGTATCCATGAGTGGCTGATTATCCAGTGATCAGCATCCTGACAGAAAACTCATTTGTCCTTAATCATCATTTTCATTTTTTTTTTTTTTTTTTGCCTCCAGAGTTATCGCTGGGGCTCAGTGCTTGGACTCTGAGTCTGCTCAGAGGACAGTTTTCTGCCAGTTTTGCTGCTTTTGTTGCCATTGTTGTTGTTATTATTGTTATTGTTGTTGTTGCTGGGCAGGACCGAGAGAAGAGAGGAGGGGAAGGTAGAGAGGGCGAGAAAAAGACAGACACCTGCAGACCTGCTTTAGCGCCTGTGAAGTGACCCCCCTGCAGGGGGGGAGCCGGGGGCTCAAACAGGGCCCTGTGCTGGTCTGTGTGCTTCACGCTGTACGCGCTTCACCGCCCGGCCCCATCATTCTCATTCTTAAGTCAGCCCCTTAGTTGAAACATGGACCCAAAATCGAGGGTGCATTCCTTTTCATATCCCATTTTATTTAATATGGTCTCTTGCTAATTTCACTAATTTCACTTGGCTTCTTTTTCCAAAAACACATTCCTCCGTGATTTAGCAATAGTATTTCAAATCTCACACTCATCTGGGACTGGGCTATCTGTTGGATCTAATATTCTCAGGGTGGCTTGAAAGAGCATAGCTATTTCATTTTATTTCTTAACTTAGAGTCTTCTGAGAAATTTTAGTTCAGGCCCCTTAATTTACAAGTAACACCATTGCAGCCCACAGTGAGCAGGTAGCCACTTGAGGTGGCTCAGCTAATCAAAGCTAATCAAAGCGTGGGCCTTTCGGGTCAGTACTTGAAAGCCTTTTGGATATTCTAGCGGGGAGCACAGATATTTTATACTCTCAGCAGAACCAGTCCATCTCTGCCTGGATTGGACCCACGTAGGAATGTACATGGATCAGGGGTCAGGGAGGGAGGAAAGGGACACCTCTTAGCCAGCCAAATCAGCTGAATCAGCCGTGGTGATCATGGGTGATGGCTGTCACAGCCAGATGGCCTCCTAACATCCTTGGTCAGTACTTTCAACGTGACAGCATGTGGCCTTTCACTCTGTGGCATGTATAAATCTTTTACATTGGGAGTCGGGTGGTAGCACAGCGGGTCAAGCACACGTGGCACAAAGCGCAGGGACCGGCGTGAGGATCCTGGTTCGAGCCCCCGGCTCCCCCACCTGCAGGGGGTCGCTTCACAGGTGGTGAAGCTGGTCTGTAGGTTTCTGTCTTTCTCTCCCCCCTCTCTGTCTTCCCCTCCTCTCTCCATTTCTCTCTGTCCTATCCAACAACGACGACATCAATAGCAATAATAACTACAACAACAATAAAAGCAAGGGCAACAAAAAGGAAATAAATAAATATTTTTAAAAAGAATTTAAAAAATCTTCTACATTGCCCTTCTGTGAGCAAAAATACTCCACCCTTATCCCAAAATACGCCTTTGGCAGAGGCTGTGTGGATAGCAGGGGGCATGTTCTTCTGCCTTCTTTCTTCCCTGTCTTATAGACTTGGGATTCTGACTGAAGTCGAGGAACAATCTTTGTGAGGAGATTACAAAGTGCACCCTGACTGGCGGGTCCAGGGGGCTGATGGTGGTGCTCTGTCACGTTTGGGTACGTGGATGCAGATGAGGAAGACTGAACTCAGGGGAAGGGGGTGACCAAGAATGTGAAGCCTTGATCCTTCCTGGGTTCCAGTTCCAGATTTTAGCTGTGTAGCACCAGCAAAAACCACTCCGCTCTGTGCTTCCGTAGTAGTCTCATTGCTTCAGTGAGACCAACACTAGGACCTTCCGCACACGGTAGTGGTGCTCAGAAAAGTCGGTGTCTACGTGCACGATGGGCTCAGCAGATTGACATGAGTACTTTCCACCTATTGGCTGTTATTTATGAGAGAAAGGTTGAAGGGGAGTTCAGAGCAGAGATAAAAATAAAAAGAAATGTCCCTTTGTGGAAGACAACAGCCTGGCCACAGAACAGCTCAAAAAATCAAACAAGCAAGCAAGTTTCAGGGGCTTCCTGAGCCACCTCGTTCTAGTTTTCTTCACTACACTCCCTGGTTTTCGTTTGTGCCTGCAGGGTTATTGCTGAGGCTCAGTGCTGGCACAACAAACACCACTCCTGGTGGCCTTTTTCTCCTCCTCCTCCTCCTCCTCCTCCTCCTCCTCCTCCTCCTCCTTCATTTTATTGGCTCAAACAGAGAGAATACGAGAGAGGAGGGGGAGAAGGAGAGACTCCCACAGATCTACTTTGCCACTTGTGAAGTGTCCCCCCTGCAGGTGGGGAGCCTGGGTCCTTGCACTTAGTACTATGTGCGTTTAATAGAGGGTGCTGCCATCCAACCCCCAGTCCCTATTTTTCTCATCTCTCTTCTTGCCCTGTCCAGTGTAAACCATTTGCATCATTTTTTTTGGGGGGGGGGGGCGGGGAATGAACACTTTGCCTTTAAGTAAGAATGACAACATTGTAGCTCCGAGTGCTAAGGGTGCTGGGGTCAGGAGTTAGAGGCCTTGGGAATTCTAAGGATATCAGTTTGGGCTTGTTTTCTGACTTCCCCAAGCATTTCCCTCAGATCTGCTTCTTACTCCCCCGAGTCACTTTTGCGTTTTATGAGTCACTAATTGAAATTGTCATCGGTGTTTCCCGTTCATTCCTAACAATTACCTTGACATTGACACGGAAGTTTTATTCTGGGGCCGGGTGGTGGCACACTTGGTTGAGCGCACATGGTACAGTGCGCAAGGACCCAGGTTCAAGCCCCTGCAAGGTCCCCACCTGCAGGGGAAAGCGTCACAAGTGGTGAAGCAGGGCTGCAGGTGTCTCTCTGTGTCTCTATCAAATAAACATAGAAAGACACACAAAAAGAAGTTTTATTCTGTAGTCCACCTTTTTTTCCCCTTCACTTGAATTCATTAGTTTAACCCTTGTATGCATTCTGGTCATACTCCCTTCCTTCCCATGATCACCACAATTCGCATTCACCTAGAAACACTGGAGTCTTTGACTTGACCTTATAGGCTCTGTTTTTTTTTTCTTTCTAAATTTTTTACTTTTTTAAGGACTTATTTATCATAGAAATAGCAAAGGGTGGGCTGGCTGTAGCACACCTGCTTAAGCACACATAGTAGTAGACAAAAGGACCTGCGCAAGGGTCCAGGTTCGAGCCCCCAGTTCCCCACCTGCAAGGGGGGGGGTGTTTCACAAGCAGTAAAGTAGGTCTGCAGGTGTCTGTCTTCCTCTCTCCCTCTCTATCTCCCTTTCCCCTCTCAATTTCTGTCTGTCCTATCCAAGAAAAAATGGGAAAAAAATAGCCTCTAGGAACTGTGGGTTTGTAGTGCCAACACTCGGACCCCAGCAGTAACCCTGGAGGGATGGAGGGAGGGAGAGAGAGAGAGAGAGAGAGAGAGAGAGAGAGAGAGGGAGATGGAACCAGAGCATTGCTCTGGCATATGTGATGCCAGGGATGAGACTTGGGATCTCAGACACCGAAGTCTAGTTTTCGGCCTCTGCACCACCTTCTGGGCTGTGCTGTTATTCTAAATGGTGTAGGAATTCCTCTCTCTGTCTCTCTCTCTTTCTCTCTCTCTCTCTCTCTCTCTCTCTTTCTCTCTCTACCTTCTGGGCTGTGATGCTGTTCTAAATGGTGTAGGAATGCCTCTGTCTGTCTGTCTGTCTCTCTCTCTCTCCACCTTCTGGGCTGTGATGCTGTTCTAAACGGTGTAGGAATGCCTCTCTCTATCTCTTTCTCTGTCTCTCTCTGTCTCTGCGCATCTCTCTCTCTTTCTCTCTCTCCCTCCCACCCCCCCCCCATGCTGTTTCTGTGCCTTTGTTATTTTTTTTCCTTCAGGTCCTCTGGCTTGTTTCATGGCTGTGGTTCTTAGTGAGAGTGTATTATCCATTGTGGAATGTTCTTATTTGATTTTGCATGGCTCCAATGTCTTTGACAGTAGAGACTGCCAAACTACACCCCAACTGTTTTTGGAAACGCCATTTCGTGTAACCATACCCATTCCTGTCTGTGTTATCAGTTGCTGCCTTCTCAGTGCAGCAGTAAGGTAGTCAGAACAGAAACCTGCGGGCAACAAAGCCTAAGCTGTTTTTTCTCAGACCGTTTGTAGTCAGAGTTGGCTGGTAACAGCTTTGAAGAGAAGGAAGATGCCAGATGGTGTGGTGCCAGACAGCGCCTGAGTAGAAAGACCAAGCGTGGCATTTCGTGGTTCTCTGACTTGAGGCCGCATTGGCACGTGAGCAGCGCACAGACCTGCAGGCTGGCGGAGGTGGTGGCAGGCCTCCCTTTATGCCAGGCTTCCTGTGTCTTGGAATCACGGGATATATCGCCTGTCCATGCTGTTATGATTTTTCTGGGAGAACGCCGTGAGCTGCCGGGAACTGGAGGTGCTTCCTGGCGGCTGCTTTGGTTTTAGATATTCTCGAGGATACACGTCCACACCTTGTCTGTTTCAAGCAACCAAAACCCCATCTGTGACTTTCCTTGCATTTCTGCTACTCACCATGAAGGGATCATCTATCTCATTGCGCGTTTACTTAGGAGAATCTGAACCCACTGACTCCAGGGCAGAAAACACTCTAGACGGAAAGCCTGTTTTGAAAACACTAGCAAGTGTATTCTGCTTACTTCATCAATGAATCTGGAGATGTATTGGAAGGAAAAAAAAAAGATGGAATGTGGATTGAATTGACTGATTCTGTTCTGTTATTGTTTGACAGTTTCACACATATCATCTCATTTAAATCCCCCTTTAAAAACCTTGCAAGGAGGGGGACCAGTTGGCACATCTGATTAAGTTCACGTATTACAATGCGCAAGGACCCAGGTTCAAGCCCCTAGTTCCCACCTACAGAGGAAAGCTTTTTTTTTTTTTGCTTCCAATTTTATCGCTGAGGCTTGGGCTATTTTTTTTTTCCTTTTTGTTGCTTTTGTTGTTTATTGTTATTGTTGTTATTGCTGTTGGTTGTTGTGGATTTCAGAGAGAAATCGAGAGAGGAGGGGAGAGAGAAAGACAGACACCTGCAGACCTGCTTCACCACTTGTGAAGCCACCCCTCTGCAGGTGGGGAGCCGGGGTTTCAAACTGGGATCCTTGAGCCGGACCTTGCACTATGCGCCATGTGCACTTAACCCGCTGCGCTACTGGCCGGCCCCCAGAGAGAAAGCTTTATGAGTGGTGAAGCAGTGTTGCAGGTATCTCTCTGTCTCTCTCCCTATCTCCTGCTCCCCTCTCTATTTCTGTCTCCATCCAATAATAAATGAATAAAAATATTTTTAAAAAAGCCTTGCAAGGAAAGTGATATCACATTTCAGGAAACTGAGACTCAGATAAAACAAGTCACAAAAGTCTCGTGCTATCAGTGTTACAGTCTCTGTCAGCAAATGTGTGAGCTTCTTCTAGCTTCCTGCATGCTGTCCTCTTCGTCGTGCTTACAAAGTGGTCATGGGAAATTTGGGCACCTTGTTTCTGAAATAGGAGAGAGAAGAGTGCTTAGAGAAAGAGCATGCAATTACCCTGTTGGTTAAATGCGGGATTGTTTCCATGTGTTCAGTTAATGCTGGTAAAACTAGCCAGTTAGAAGTTGGGTGTTCAGGGGCCGGTTGGTGGCACACCTGGTTGAGCGCACATGTTACAGTGTGAAAGGACCCAGGTTCGAGCCCCTGATCCCTACCTGCAGGGGGAAAGCTTCATGAGTGGTGAAGCAGGGCTGCAGGTGTCTCTCTGTCTCTCTCCCTCTCTAACTTCCCCCACCCTCTCAATTTCTGGCTGTCTCTATCCAATAAATAAATAAAGATAATATAAAAAAATTTTTTAAAAAAGAAGTTGGGTGTCCATTCAGATCAGTTTATATTTCCTTTAAAATTTTGTACAGACTTCTTGCCAATTTAATGAGCCTTGTGTTCATTTGCATATAAAAACTATAAGAGGGTGAGCGACCCCATAGGAGAGGAAACTCTGAGAGCCACAAGTGAACTTTTCCTGTTTCATAAGACACTGTGATCTGTAGAGTTACCAGCACGGTTTTTTTAAGTTTCGGTGGTTCAGACACTAGACTGAAATCCTCAACACTGTAGTTAAGCACAAAAAAAGTGAGCAGATGCTTATTGTGCAAAATGATAAAAGTCCACACTTAGGGGGAATTTTCAAGGCTTTAAATATGAAGAAAAACGAGACAAAACTCATTATGTTTTTTTATCTTTTCAAATTGAAGACTAAGCAAAAGCAATTAAAGATACCATCGCTGTCTTTTTTGCTTTTGAGATCCAGAAGCTTGTGTTTCTTTGCTGGTTCTAACACATGATAGGTACTCAGGAATGCGTCTTAATGTACTTGTAAGTCATACCATTGAAGACATTATTCGGAACATGAAAGTAATCGTGTTTTAAAATTTATTCGTTCTTAAATCAAATCCAACTCAGTCTCTTCACTCTCTCTTTCCCCACGTCCACCAGTTGCTGTCATGTGCGCCTTTTCTAAAGGAAGGTTTGTGTGAGTGCACTCATTCTAGTGTAGCATATTTCTCTTTAGAGCTGCAGTGAATCGCAAAGTGTATGTTTTAAGTCTGAAGATACAGATCTTCTTACTTCTTTTCTGAGTCTCTTCATTTTCTCAGCAAGGGCTTCATCCTTTTTAAATTAGTTTTTTTTTTAATTTATTTATAAAATGGAAACATTGATAAGACCATGGGATAAGAGGGGTACAATTTCACACAGTTCCCACCACCAGAGTTCCATATCCTATCCTCTCCATTGGGAGCTTTCCTATTCTTTATCCCTCTGGGAGCATGGACCCAGGGTCATTGTGGGATGCAGAAGGTGGAAGGTCTGGCTTCTGTAATTGCTTGCCCGCTGAACATGGGCGTTGACAGGTGGATCCATACCCCTTGCCTGTTTCTCTCTTTCCCTACTGGGGCAGGGCTCTGGAGAGGTGGGGCTCCAGGACACATTGGTGAGGTTGTCTGCCCAGGGAAGTCAAGTTGGCATCATGGTAGCATCTGGAACTTGGTGTCAGAGTAATGATGTTCTTCCTTTTGCAACTAGGAACTGCTCCAACTTTTTTGAGTGCCTAACAGAGAATCACATGCCCTAGTTAGAAATGGGTGTGGTGTATTGCACTAAAGCAGAGGGCTCTGGGGAAGGAGGGTAAAAGACAGGATGAAGGGGCTTGGGCGGTAGCACAGCTGGTTAAGTGCACATGGCATGAAGCCCACGGACTGGCTCAAGAATCCTGGTTCAAGCCCCGGCTCCCCACCTGCAGGGAGGGTCACCTCACAAGCAGTGAAGCAGGTCTGCAGGTGTCTGTCTTTCTCTCCCCCTCTCTGTCTCCCCTCCTCTCTCTGTTTCTCTCTGTTCTATCCTACAACAACAGCTATGACGACAATAACAATAATAACAACAAGAGCAACAAGGGCAACAAAAATGGGGGGAAAATAGCCTCTAGGAGCAGTGGATTCGTATTGCAGGCACCGAGCCCCAGCAATCACTCTGGAGGCAAAAAATTTAAAAACAATAAAATGAAAAATTTTAACAGGATGAAGAGTCACTGGCTACTGGAGACTGTAAAACATTAATTCCCAGTGAAGGGGGAAAAAGAGAGACCTTGGGGTCCTGCAGTGTCTCCTAGGCACCAATTACAGGGAGAGGAGAGGTCCTGCCTGTGTGCTAAAGACTATACTGCCGGCCATTAACCTCTCAATAAAGTCAATGGAAAAAGAAAAGGTTTCCCTGTCCTCAAGAACAGGCATATTTCACCCACATTCTCAGGTTTGTCTGCCTTGGAGGCTGTTAAGCACACAGCTTAGGGGTATTGACCAATAAAAAAAGGAGGAATGACATTGGACCAGTGAGAGCACATTCTAGAATTCGGCCACTTAAAGATGAGTTGGATTACTCTTCAAGCCCAATCTTGGGACAGATGAATCCAGTGATTAAAGAAGTAAGGAAATGTTTCCTAAAAAGGGATGGTATCTAGCGACAAGTCGTTGCTTGAGCAATTTTGTCCACACGTTGCTTGTTTCAAAGTACATTCTTGTTGATGTTCTTTTTCTTGCTTTTGTCAATCATTTTTTCATAATACTGTCATTCAGTTAGCAGACAATTTGGGAAATAACAGGACCCAGTTCTGTGCCATCCATATTCAAAATAAACAGTTGACATTGTGCTTGTACTTGTGGAATTAATGTTTTTTTAAATTTTATCCTTATTTATTTTGCCACCAGGGTTACTAGGACTCAGTGCCTGCACTAGGATGCCACCATTCCAGCAACCATTTTCTCCTTTTTCCTTCTTTTTCTGATAGACATAGAGTAGTAGAGAGAGTGGGAGAAACAGTGACGTCTGCAGCACTGCCTCAATGCTCTTAAAACTTCTTTCTGCAGGTGGGGAACAGGGATGTGAACCCAAGTCCTGGTGCATGTCTGAGTGAGCCACTACCCAGACCCCCTTTTTTTGGTTGTTGCTATTTTTTAATAATTCTTCCAGCGGTTGAACTATTAGAGAAGGAGCAAGTTTGAAGTTAAATAAAAGGCATTAATTATCTTGGTAGAAAAAAGTCTGGGCTTTGGGATCTGGTAGGGCTGGATTTAAATCTGAACACTGAATCAGAAATATGTCTGTGAGGTTCACTTATCTTGCATGCATCTCAATTTCCTCTTTTTTTAAAAAAATAGCATCTTTATTTATTTATTGGATAGAGACAGCAAGAAATTGAAAGGAAAGAGGTGATGGAGAGGGAGAAGACAGAGACACCTGCAGCCCTGCTTCACCACTTGTGAAGCTTTGCCCCTGCAGGAAATCTGGGTTTCACTTTTGATTCTGAAGTTATTTAGAGAGCTTCATTAAGTCACATACCTTCATCATGTCATCTGTAAAGCAAAGAATGGATTTCTGCAAGACATATTTGCCTCCAAAATTATTTTTTTTTAAGTTTTTTTTATTTAAGAAAGGATAAATTAATAAAACCATAGGGTAGGAGGGGTATAACTCCACACAATTCCCACCACCCAATCTCCATATATCCCACCCCCTCCCCTGATAGCTTTCCCATTCTCTATCCCTCTGGGAGCATGGACCCAGGGTCATTGTGGGATGCAGAAGGTGGAAGGTCTGGCTTCTGTAATTGCTTCCCTGCTGAACATGGGCATTAACTGGTCGGTCCATACTCCCAGTCTGCCTCTCTCTTTCCCTAGTAGGATGGGTCTCTGGGGAAGCTGAGCTCCAGGACATATTGGTGGGGTCTTCAGTCCAGGGAAGCCTGGCCGGCATCCTGATGGCATCTGGAACCTGGTGATTGAAAAGAGAGTTAACGTACAGAGCCAAACAAATTGTTGAGCAATCATGGACCCAAAGCTTAGAATAGTGGAGAGGAAGTGTTAGGGAGGTACTCACTGCAAACTCTAGTGTACTTCTGCTTTCAGGTATATATTTTGCAGTAGTTTACGGATACGGGTGAACATATGCTCTCTCTCACAGAAACTGGTGTATATCTAGGTTTTGGGACTTTGTTAGAAAGTGAACCACCTGAGATGAAATTAGAGTGTACTATAAAAGGAAAGGTCTTACCCAAGCAATGAAGCTGAAGGGTTGTCATTCCACACGTGAAGTCTCTGGACAGTCTGAGGTGAAGCATGTTGAGGTGGCAATCGTTGTGTTGGTTAGGTTGTGATCGGCGGATGCAATATTATTTGATATGGATTGGGAGAGGCATACGGGAAAGTGGGCCCTATCCAAGGGTTCGAGGACTGGGGGAAGTAGGGGCTCTATAGTGGAGATGTGAGGTTCCTGCTGTTTTAGGGTTCCAAAAGACAATGGATAGTTAATGTTATCATCACATTATTTGTTAATTGGGTTAACTTTTAAAAGTCCTTTTGTTAGGGTTTGCTGTACAATATATAGCTGTGCTATTGGATGTTGCCTCCAAAATTCTGTAGCAGTTTAAGCAGAAATATGCTTGGCAAATATTAAGTGGCTTTTTCTCCTTAATGTAATACTAATATCAGTAGTCAAACAATATTTATTGAGGACTTGCTCTGAAGTCAAGAGGTAGGATATGTTCTTTATAATCTGTGTTCTTTGACAGAGGACCTAGTGGGAGTTATAGTGTTACGTGGAAAACTGAGAAATGTGATGCATGTACAAACTATTGTATTTAGTGTTGACTGTAAAACATTAATCCCCCAATAAAGAAATTTAAAAAAAAATCTGTGCTCTTTATTCCATGAGATACACTCAAAGACATGAACCATCTTTTCTTGTTTTCTAGCTTCTAAGTCACTTTTTTATTCAGTGTAATGTATTTGAAGTTAGGATACACTATATATTGAGAAATATATTTAATTCAATGTTTTTCTTTTTATTTTCTCCCAAGGAATTTATTTAAAATACTATTTTATTTTCTTTAAGGAGATAGCAATACAAAGAATGGTAGAGAGAAGGAGAGGGAAAAAGAGAGAGAGAGAGAAAGGGAGGGAGAGAGAAAAAGAGAGACAGAAATAGAGACAAGAGAAAGACCCCAGAGCACTACTCAGCTCTAGTTTATGGTGGTGCTGGGGATTAAACCAGGGACTTCTGAGCCTCAGACCTAAGAGTCTTTTGCATAACTAGTATGCTGTTTACCCAGTCCCCCCACCCATTTTGTTTTTCTAAGGGAGACAGAACATCCTCTAACTAGTGATAGCTTTGAAATAAGAAAAGTGACTATTTCCCACCATATTTTGGGTGATATCACTAGGAGATAGGGAAATTAATGTGTATACCAAGATTAATAAAATACCAGAGGAAACCCCCACAATTCTGTCATTTGCCTGCTTCACACTATCATGCTTTGTACGCCTCATTTTCCAAAGCAAAACATTTCTGCTTCACCACCAGATAGAATTGGAGATTGTTGGACGGGGAAACAGTATAATGGTTATGCAAACAGACTCTCATGCCTGAGGCTCCCAAAACCCAGGTTCAATCCCCTGCACCACCATAAACCAGAGCTGAGCAGTGCTCTGGTCTCTCTCTCTCTCTCTGCATTTCTCTCAAAACTAAAATATTAAAAAAAAAAAAAAAAAAGAACTGGAGATTGTTGATTCATCAGTTTATCTTAACGGGAATATGCTGGTGGTCCCCCCGACAAGACTTTTAGACTCTCTATCCTGGCCTGGTTTTTGTAGTCTCCATGTGATATCGATTGTTTGATGCTTGCATGGCTGTTGACAGTGGTCATTGTGAGTCTAGCAAGGGGACCAGAAGTGGAAAGCTTCATAAGCAGAGGAGTAGTACTGCAGATGTCTCTTCTCTCTGTCTTTCCTTATTTCTGTCTCTCTTCCTGTATCTAAAAATGGTCACTAGGAACAGTGAGGTCATGCAGGCACTGATCCTCAGCAAAAAAGTTTGGTGGTGGCAAAAAAAAAAAAAAAAAAAGAACCTATTGGAATTATAACTTGACCTGAGCTCACTAGCATTTGTTTTTTTTTCTCTAGACCTTCAGGAGTCTAGACCATCCAAAGGAAGGAGGGATATAGTTATTAATGGTTAATTATTAAACAAATTCATTGAAAATTAACAGCACTATTCTTTGACCTTAGTTTTTACAGTCAAACCCCTAATCTTGGGTAAACATAAGATTGTATTACTAATCTAGTGACATTTAGCACAAATGAGCTATCAAATGGGCCAGTTGTTGCTGTAAAGTTTTTTGAAGTTTATTAAAGTTATTTTCATTTCCTGTGTGTTTCTCTGAAATATAGAATCTTAGGGCCTTTTATTAGACCTGGAGAATATTCTCACCTACCTAATGTCTAGCAGACTAATTGTCTAGGATATGAAATCAGCTCTGTCATCAAAATGATAATAGTTTCAGAGTAATAGTTAATAAAGAGATATTTCAAGAAAGGTCATCACTAGCCTGTAAGCAAACTTTCATCTCAGAAATGAAACTTTATTTGATAAAAACTGTTTGCCAAGCTAGTTCCTGATTTAAGTCATTCTGCAGTTCTTCAAGGATTTCATCTCTTCATGTTTTTACTTTCAAAGGCCAGGTCTCACACATGTGTGATTTCACTGTTCCCAGGCTGCCTTTTTCATTCAGAGAGAAGGAGAGAGACAGAGATAGGAGAGCAGAGAAAGAGAGGGGGAAAGACTCCATACACAAGCCCTCTCTGCCATGCTGTAGCACCCAGTGAGACTGCTTGGCCTCCAGCCTGACGTGTGTGCATGGCGGCCCTACTAGGTGAGAAGCTCTCTAACTCCTCCAGCTGTACATAAAACTGTAGTTATTTTATTTGAATGAGAAGAGAGAGGGAGAGCGACAGAGATCAGAACAGTTCTCAGCTCTAGCTTTTTGGTGCTGGGGATTGAACCTGGGGCCTTGGGACCCAAGACAAAAGAGTTTTTTTCATAGAACATTCTGTTGCCTCCCCCACCCCCTTCAACTCTACTTTTAACAAGACCCAGGCATTGGAATATTCACCCAGAATGAATAAATGAATGAATCAGTGAGTGAATGAATACATGAAATTTGTATTTTGCTTTTCTTTCTTTTAATCAAATACCTTCGGCAGCTACATGTAATTGTAAAATTCTACATAGCTGAATTTCAAAGAAAACTGGAGACTATAATGAAGGGGAAGGTCGGAGTCCCCCCCAAACCATGTGGAAGATCTTAGTCCCCGGGGCCAGGTGGTGGCGCACCTGGTTGAGTGCACGTTGCGACATGCAAGGACCTTGGTTTAACCCCCCCAGTCCCCATCTGCAGGAGGAAAACTTCACGAGTGGTGAAGTATCGCTGCAGGTATCTCTATGTCCTTCTCCCTCTGTACATTCCTCTTCCTCTTGATTTCTGGCTGTCTCTATCAAATAAATAAAGGGAAGAAGAAGGAGGAGAAGAACTTAGACCTCCAGTGGTAATTACCAGTCCTAGATCTGAAAGACCAGTGGGAGAAAGTGTTGTATTACTCTGTTTCTGTGAGGGCGGAGAGGGACCACATGACGGAAGTTAGAAACTTCCAGAAGGACTTGGATACCACCAAGGCAAGCACAGGGCTTATGGGACAGTGATCCCTGAATTCTCTTGTTCATTCTAGTCATTTCCAGTGTAGGGAATGTGGATATTTCAGCCCACAGCAGTGCTTCTTGAGGTGTTGGAGAACAGGACCTAGGATGGATCTGCTGGAGCAGGTAGGCCAAAGAGAATAAACAGCCCTGGTGGGAAACACGTTTAGTCATTGCTGATCTGCTCAGCCTGTCCCAGTCTTGTCACTCAGGTTCGTGTCTGTCTATGTGTCCATGTGCGTGTCTGTGTGTGTCTGAGAAGGCTGGTCTTCCATCTGGTTGGCAGGAGAAGAAAGATACAGAGAAATAACAGAATGGAAGGGCACTCTGCACTTCTCCAGAAAGTCTAACTTGTGGTAGAGTCTGAGTAGTAAGGCATCCTGGAGGAGTCTTGTTCAGAAACAGTGCTTTAAAAGTGATTTCAGAGAGAGAAGAGCAAAAAAAAAGAAAGACATTCAGAAATAGTAATAGGTGAAGCCGTGACTCAAATGGAAGAGAAGGCAGGACCATGGGGGGGGGGGGGAGAAAAATTTATACATAGAGGAAATGAACAGTTAGTTATAGAAGTTACAGATTATAAAAGTAATCTGTGACTTTGAGAATCACTGCAGTAGAGGAGATGGGGACACGGAACTCTGGTGTGGAATTGTACCCCGTCATTTTGTAATTTTGTAAATCACTAATAAAAATGAAATAAGGAACATGAAAGAGAAAGGTAATTCCACACAGCTGCATGGTAGCGATGTCTCACACTCTGCCCACCACCGCCCTTACCTCCACTATTTTATGGGATTTCACTTGACCAGAGGGCGGATTGAGCCTTCTCACCCACTCTTGCCTTGCTTGCCACGGGAAGGTGGCAGCAGAGTTTGGAATAGGGCTGGAAAGCTGGATCAGGGCAGAGAGTAGTCGTCTTACCTGACCTACTGCAAAGGCCGGAAACTGGTCAGTCTGCTTTTGTATGTGCCTGACCCTCCACCTCTCCCTCCCACCAGCCGACTTTGCACACGCCTAATCGTCCACCTTACCATCTCATGTCCCTGCTCCATCCCTGTGCCTTGCCATATCACAGTGACCGACCTAGCTCTCTCTGTTCCTTGCGAGGTGAAACCGTGCAAACAAGCGGACACAGGTCATCAGTGAAGGTGGTCGCAGGTGGGCGTGAGCCTGTCCTGAGCAGAGACCTATGTGTGTGGGAGATGGTACATTTCTGGTGACACAGCTCACTTTTCATCCTCTTAAATAGAGAAACACTTCGCCCGCCCACCATGCTCATGTCAGAGGATTCACTGTACTCTTCCCTGCACCCACCCGCCTATGTCTGTGTCTCTAAAATCCTCTAAAATCGCTGCAGCCGGTCCCGTGGCTTTCCCCTTCCCTATGAAAGTTAGAATTCTACTCCTGCCATTCTGGCTCCTTTTGCCTATGAAAAGTCTAGTTTCTATATTGTGGCAATATTGCCTTACTATTTATCGCTAGCTTGTGCGTTCACTGCCATTACAGGAACACATGTTATAACAGAACAGCCTGTCTTCCTGACTGTCATCTTGGCTGTGGCTCAGATGTGTCATGGGAAAACCCAGCTTCAGGCTCTTGCACTTGGTCTCCTTTCACCTGGAGAATGCTCCCTCCAGAAGTCCCCCAGCATTTCTCACGTTTTTCGAGTCTTGATTCAGATGTTTCCCTGCCAGCCCATAAGAAACTACAACATTCCCACCCTTTCCAGATAGCCTCTCCTACACACCATTGTTTACTTTTTCCACAATGCTTATTGTCATCTGATATGTATTACTCATTGAGTACCTGACCCACATCCATCCACAAGTTTGTAGACTCTGGGATGGTGATGGTGATGGTGTGGTGATGGTGGTAGTAATGGTGATGAGGGTGGTGGTGGTGGTGATGAGGGTGGTGATGAGGGTGGTGATGGTGGTGGTAGTCGTGATGATGGTGATCCTTCTCCTCCTCCCTGTTCTGGGAAATGGTCTAGAACCTTGGAATGGACCTGGGACATGGTCTGGAGCACACAGTGCATGAATGAATGGGACTCACATTGCTTTAGCATTCATCGGCATTGCCTTCACACCTGGAGAACAGTTCATCTTTATTTGGTGTCTATTTGTGTACATAGGTCACTGTGACAGGACAGAATGACTTATCAAACGTAGTTTCTTTTTTAAAAAAACTCAGTTTCAAAAAAATATTTATTTATTCCCTTTTGTTGCCCTTGTTGTTTTATTGTTGTAGTTATTGTTTTTATTAATGTTGTTGTTATTGGATAGGACAGAGAGAAATGGAGAGAGGAGGGGAAGACAGAGGGGGAGAGAAAGACAGACACCTGCAGACCTGCTTCACCACCTGTGAAGCGACTCCCCTGCAGGTGGGGAGGCGGGGGCTCAAACTGGGATCCTTACACTGGTCCTTGCGCTTTGTGCCACGTGCGCTTAACCCGCTGCACCACCGCCCGACTCCCTGTGTCTCAGTTTTTTGTTGTTTTTGATGTTTTCTTTTGTACTCCTTTTGTATACTTTTTCAGGGGCCAGTGGTTTACAGCACAATAGATGACACGTAGGTACAGCCTCTCATCTCCCTAGGATATGTGGCTGGAAGACACTCACTCCCCCAACTTGGTCCTTTGCACCCTCCCAGTGTACGGTGTACGCAAGGGTCCCAAAGCCTCACCGTCTCCTGCCTCTCCCTCCTTCTCCAGAGCACTTTCCTTTCGTACGCTCCACCACTTCCAGTCCAAGTCTCACCTTTCCTTTTCCTCACTGTCCCTGTGGCTTAGGTCCCGGGACGCCTGTGAGTGAGATCGCTTGGTACTGGTTCCTGTCTTTCTGACTCAGCTCACTCAACACGGTATCTTCAAGTTCTCAAACCAAGTTGCGTATTTTCCCTGGCACACACCTGATTTCCTGCTGTTTTACATTTACAGCACTGTTCTTGGGGGAGCTGAGACACTCAAAGCCTTGCCTTTTCAGTGGTTGACTATGAGCGCTAGTCTGGAAACACTGTGCGGTTCGCTGTGGGCTTGTTTGACTAGTGGCCTTGCCCTTAAAGCCTCTGGACAGACGACCCCATCAATGTGTCCTGGAGTGCCACTTCCTCAGAGCCCCACCCCTAGGGAAAGAGAGAGACAGACTGAGAGTATGGATCCACCTGTCAACGCCCATGTTCAGCGGGGAAGCAATTACAGAAGCCAGACCTCCCACCTTCTGCATCCCACAACGACCCTGGGTCCATACTCCCAGAGAGATAGAGAATGGGAAAGCTATCCGGGGAGGGGGTGGGATGTGGAGATCGGGTTATGGGAATTGTGCAGAATTGTACCTCTCTCATTCTATGGTTTTGTTAATGTCTCCTTTCTTAAATAAAAAAATTCATAATCTTTTATTTAATAATTACTTTATCCATGATTTAATATTGACTTACAAGATTGTAAGATAGTAGAGGTGTGACTGCCCTCCATCCTCACCGTCAGAATTCCGTGTCCCTCTCCTCTGTGGAAAGCTAGTCGTTCTCCCAAGGTCACAGATACGGGTTGACTATTATTTCTATAGCTTTGCAGGAAGTGGAGCAGGTACACAGATGTCTCTCTTTCTCTCCATATTTATTGCCCCTCCCCTCTCAATTTCTGTCTTTCTTATTAAAATGAAATGAAGTGAAGTAAGGAAAAATGACCACCAGGAGCAGTGAATTCCTCATACTCCAGTGATAATCCTGATGGTAATAATAGTAATAATAATAATAATAATAATAATAATAATAATAATAATAATGTTTTTAAAAAGATATAAAGCGGGGCCAGTGGTGGCGCACCTGGTTGAGTGCATGTTAGAGCACAAGGACCCAGGTTTGAGCCCCCAGTCCCCATCTGCAGGGGGAAAGCCTTGCAAGTGGTGAAGCAAGGATGCACGTGTCTCTCTGTCTTTCTCCCTATCTCCCCCTTCCCTCTTGATTTCTGATGGTCTCTATTCAATAAATAAAAATAGTAATAATAATAAAAGACTTAAAAAAAGGCTCAAAGCAAGATAAAATGTTTCATAAACAGTATCTCAAAAGTAGGACTAGAACAGGGACTTTAGACTGCAAAGAGGCTAGGAAGTCTATTTCAGGGATATTCCCAGGGGCCCATGACTTTAGTGATCTCTTGAGCCTGATAGCTCAAGATAGCTAACATAGAGGTGGAAAGATGCTGTCAGAGTTGAAAACGGAACTAGCAAGCCAGATGAGTGCAGAGAGTAGCTTGAAGAAGCTTGAAGAAAATACACAGTTACAGTTTTCTATCCTATCAGTCTGACCCAGGACCCACGTATATTCCTGTGTAGTGTGAGGTACCCACATGACCCAAGTCCCTGGCAAACTGAGCTCAGAGTCCATGGTCACAGCTGGGAACATCCGAAGCTGCACTCATTTTTCTAGGCTACTTCTTCATTCCGATAGAAAGACACCATAGCACTAAAGCTTTCCTGGGGCCCGTCACCACTTCCATGTGGTGTGGAGGCTCAGGCCTGGGCGACATGGGTGGCAAGGCATCTGGTCTACCTGGGGAGCTGCCTCTCTGCCCAGGTCATGGAGTGTCTGCAGCCCAGTGCTGCCATCAACACTCCTCGCCTCCCAGTCTAGAAATTCAAGTTCTTACGCTACTGATGGAAAGTTAACTCCACAAGTTGATGTGCTAGCAGCTTGCACACTGCTCGATGCTGGCAGGTTGCTGGGGAAAGTCTGCTTTTGCTGGGACTTTGAATGCATCATGTCCACACCCACTGCCGTTATTAGTGTATGGTCAGAAAGTAGGTCAGTCAGTGCTCCACAGTGATAGACGCCTGGCAGGCTTGTGGGTGTTCTGAGGAGGAAAGAGACACCATGACTAAGTCCTGCAGTGTTGGGTGAGGATGTGATGAGAACAGTGGGGAGAGGCCCAAGAATTGACGTGTTCAGTGGCCCAGAAATGGGTAGCTTTCTAGTGTGTTCAGGGAAGCGCCTGGCGAATCACCAGCCATTGGGGGTGGGCAGCTTGCAGGAAGGAGGGAGGGTAGGCTGAAGAGAGAGGTAGATTCCCACACCATGAAGAGTTAGGACTTGTCCCAGATAGGGAGCTATGGAAGATTTTAGGTGATAGCCTTCTAGCTATGTTCTTCCTTCTTCTCACCTTTCTCAGGTAAGCTGGCTTCTTGAAACTGGTAGCTTTACGTTGATGTGGCCTTATAGCACACAGCTTTCAGCAGCACTTACACAAGCACCTGGCATATGCAGAAAGACATTCAGTGAACATTTCTGCATCTTCTCAAAAGCATCTGAATCCTCTAGGACCCCAGCACCTGGCCATTGATAACTAGCTGAATAAACTGTGACTCATTGACACAGGTATACACTCCAATGATTTTTGACTCCAGTGAAAAGTTTTGACAAATCTGTTGGAGACTCTGCCTGTTCTGATTCACCTTTAAATTTATTGTGGCCAGGGGTGGGTGGTAGCTCAGTGGGTTAAGCGCACGTGGTGTGAAGCGCAAGGACCAGTGTAAGGATCCTGATTCGAGCCCCCAGGTCCCCATCTGCAGGGGGATCACTTCACAAGCGATGAAGCAGGTCTGCAGGTGTCTTTCTCTCCCCCTCTCTGTCTTCTCCTCCTCTCTCAATTTCTTTCTGTCCTATCCAACAACAACATCAGTGGTAACAATAACAATAATAATAACAAGGGCAACAACAATGGCAACAAAATGGGAAAAATGGCCTCCAGGAGTAGTGGATTCATAGTGTAGGCACCGAGCCCCAGCAATAACTCTGGAGGCAAAAAAAAAAAAAAAATTGTGGGATCACCAGCCTGGAAAAAAATTATTTTGAACATCCTAAGATCCTTATTTGGTATCCTGAATTTAATACTGTGAGAGAAAAAAAAAATGATAAAAATAAAGACAAGGTCAGAATAAGGAAGAGTCTTAATGTGATTTTTGACAATAATACCACATCACGAATTAAATCCTAGCTCTGCCATGAGAAGGTTGTGCATTACTGACAAGTCACTTCCTGTTTCTTCATCATGGTAGACAAAGGTAGCCAAATTTTGATAATCAGATAATCAGATAATGGAGCCGTATTGCTTTAACCTAAATGTGATTTCCGCTTTGGTGAGATTTCACCTGCATAGGCAGTGTTATTTGGGAGACAAATGACCCCTTCGTCTGCTAAATTACATTTTCCAGGGTCAGAATAAGAAGGGCAGAGCTCTAGTCCTCTCCTTCCAGTGTGTACGGCAGCCTCTGGCCACTTGACAATCTGCTTGCAGCCCAACTAAGGGTAAGAGGATAGAACAAATAGACCATAAGCTTAAATGTACTAAGGGTAAGAGGACAGAACAAGTAGACCATAGCTTAAATATACTAAGGGTAAGGGCACAGAACAAGTAGACCATAGCTTAAATATACTAAGGGTGAGAGGACAGAACAAGTAGACCATAGCTTAAATATACTAAGGGTAAGGGCATAGAAAAGTAGACCATAGCTTAAATATACTAAGGGTAAGGGCATAGAACAAGTAGACCATAGCTTAAATATACTAAGGGTAAGGGCACAGAACAAGTAGACCATAGCTTAAATATACTAAGGGTGAGAGGATAGAACAAGTAGACCATAGCTTAAATATACTAAGGGTAAGGGCACAGAACAAGTAGACCATAGCTTAAATATACTAAGGGTGAGAGGATAGAACAAGTAGACCATAGCTTAAATATACTAAGGGTAAGGGCATAGAGCAAGTAGACCATAGCTTAAATATACTAAGGGTAACAGGATAGAACAAGTAGACCATAGCTTAAATATACTAAGGGTGAGAGGATAGAACAAGTAGACCATAGCTTAAATATACTAAGGGTAAGGGCATAGAAAAGTAGACCATAGCTTAAATATACTAAAGGTAAGGGCATAGAACAAGTAGACCATAGCTTAAATATACTAAGGGTAACAGGATAGAACAAGTAGACCATAGCTTAAATATACTAAGGGTAAGGGCATAGAACAAGTAGACCATAGCTTAAATATACTAAGGGTAAGGGCATAGAACAAGTAGACCATAGCTTAAATATACTAAGGGTAAGGGCATAGAACAAGTAGACCATAGCTTAAATATACTAAGGGTAAGGGCACAGAACAAGTAGACCATAGCTTAAATATACTAAGGGTAAGGGCACAGAACAAGTAGACCATAGCTTAAATATACTAAGGGTAAGGGCACAGAACAAGTAGACCATAGCTTAAATGTACTAAGGGTAAGGGCACAGAACAAGTAGACCATAGCTTAAATATACTAAGGGTAAGGGCACAGAACAAGTAGACCATAGCTTAAATATACTAAGGGTAAGAGGATAGAACAAGTAGACCATAAGCTTAAATATACTAAGGGTAAGGGCATAGAACAAGTAGACCATAGCTTAAATATACTAAGGGTAAGGGCATAGAAAAGTAGACCATAGCTTAAATATACTAAGGGTAACAGGATAGAACAAGTAGACCATAGCTTAAATATACTAAGGGTAAGGGCATAGAAAAGTAGACCATAGCTTAAATATACTAAGGGTAAGGGCATAGAAAAGTAGACCATAGCTTAAATATACTAAGGGTAAGGGCACAGAACAAGTAGACCATAGCTTAAATATACTAAGGGTAAGGGCATAGAACAAGTAGACCATAGCTTAAATATACTAAGGGTAACAGGATAGAACAAGTAGACCATAGCTTAAATATACTAAGGGTAAGGGCATAGAAAAGTAGACCATAGCTTAAATATACTAAGGGTAAGGGCATAGAAAAGTAGACCATAGCTTAAATATACTAAAGGTAAGGGCATAGAACAAGTAGACCATAGCTTAAATATACTAAGGGTAAGGGCATAGAACAAGTAGACCATAGCTTAAATATACTAAGGGTAAGAGGATAGAGCAAGTAGACCATAGCTTAAATATACTAAGGGTAAGGGCATAGAAAAGTAAACCATAGCTTAAATATACTAAGGGTAAGAGCATAGAACAAGTAGACCATAGCTTAAATATACTAAGGGTAAGGGCATAGAACAAGTAGACCATAGCTTAAATATGTCTCACTGGTTGCTTCTTAGCAGCTCTGATAAAAGGCTTTAGCAGGATGAGGTTTAAACTTAATTCAGAGGACTTGGAAATTACCTGTGACTTCATCTATCATATGTTACCTTCCTCCTTTCCCTTCCCTATTCTGGCAATACACATTAATGAGGGGGGAAAAAAAAAAGCTTTACTGTTCTCAAGGCTCTTAAATGGTGATTTTACCACATATGGGAAAAGAAGAGTAAAACAAAACTTACTTTGCTCAAAATGAGTTTTTTCTATTCAAACCAGAGAAGTTCTTAACCCAAAGCTGATCTTGAACATAAATAGCTAAAATAAAGATTTGCTATAGTCAGTAGATGCATCTTATACCCCTGTGTGTGTGTGTGTGTGTGTGTGTCTGTGTGTCTGTGTGTCTGTGTGGTGGTCTGGGGTGATGATTACATAGTTTACCACAGGCTCTAGCACGCAGGTCCCCAGACAAATCGACTCTTCACATGTCCTTTGAGGAAAGCCTCCAGCTTGGGTGGGCAGATCCAGAATTCCTTACCAGAAAGATAAATTCACACAACATATCTTGGTATGTTTATCCAAAAACTAGGTCACTTATCTCACACATTAGAACTTAGAGGGCTCAAAAAGTAAATTTTATCTCAGTTTATTCAAACTCCCCACTATTTATGATTATGGACAAACTTGGTTCTAGATTTAAGAATAAACTGTTGAGAGGCATAGGGATGCCCCAAACCACTATAGATGGAAGTTCCAGTAGAACCCAGTGCTGAGGTTGAGGAATAGAGACAGAAGATCGAGGGGTGGGGGGAAGCAGTGGCCCACCTGGTTAAGCGCACACATTACAGTGCACAAGGACTCAGGTCAAGCCCCTGATCCCCACCTGCAGGGGGAAAGCTTCACAAATAGTCAAGTGGGCTACAGGTGTCTTTCTGTCTCTATCCAATAGTAAGCAATAATTAATTAATTTTTAAAAGTTTAAAAAAGTGATAGAAGATTGGAATAGAACATAAGTCAGAGGGGAAGCTGGGGCCAGTGACCAGGACAGGGTCTCTGAGATAATTAATGCCCAGTAGGGACATTTGATAAAACTCTGTGGTCACTCCGGAATGGGAGAGAATAGCAGCGGAAAGGTTGTGTGGCAGTGAGTGGCAGGTCCCTCCTAAGCTATATGATCCCAGCTCCATTTATTAATGGAGCTTATTAATGGAACTTTTAAGTTTTCCTCTACTTACTCTCTAGTATCAAAAGAGGATTGAACCAGTGATATACTTTCATTGGAGGTTTGTGACATAGCAGATGAAGAAGAAAGATTAGGACACATGGTGAAGGTACTTACGTCTTAAGGCAAACAGTCTCATAAAAAAAAAAAAAGCCAAGAGAGGGCAGTCCTTTTTTTTTTTTCAGTGATTTAATATTGATTTACAAAATTACACGGCAACAGGGGTACAATTCCACATGGTTCCCACCACTAGAGTTCTGTGTCCTCACTCCCTCCTCTGTAAACTGCAGTGGTTCTCGCAAGGTCACAGATATGGGTTGTTGACCATTACTTCATTACTAAGTATCTGTCTGTCTGTCTATATCTGTGTATCCACCTATGCATCTATCTGTGTATCTCTGTCTGTCTATTTATCTCTATTTTTGCCCACATTTTCTATGGTCCTGCCTTTTCTTCCTTTCTAAGTAACACCTCTAGCTATTGCTACTCCTGAATGTCCTTCTTTTTTTCCTCTTCTCTCTCTGGGTCCTGATGGAGTTGGAGTTCAGAGCCCTCTGATCATCTTCCCCTAACATTTCTCTTTCTCCTGGAGTATGGACCAAAATTCTTTTTGGAGTGTAGAAGGTGGTAGTTCTGGCTTCAGTAATTTCTTCTCCATTGGACATGAGCGTTGGCAAATGGATCCAAACCCCCAGCCTGTTTCTGTCTCTCCCTGGTGATTTAGGCTTCTGGGGAGGTGGGTTTCTAGGACACATTGGGGAGGTTGTCTGTCCAGAGAACTCAGAATGGAATAGTGATAGCATCTGCAGCTTGGTGGCTGAAAGGCAGTTAACATATGAAGCAGAACAAAATGTTTAGTCAACAGGGGCCCCAAAGCAAGAAAACAGCAGATAAGAACAGAGATCTTGGGAGTCAGGCAGTAGCGCAGCGGGTTAAGTGCAGGTGGCGCAAAGCACAAGGACCGGCGTAAGGATCCCGGTTCGAGTCCCCAGCTCCCCACCTGCATGAGAGTCACTTCACAGGTGTTGAAGCAGGTCTGCAGGTGTCTTTCTCCCCTCCTCTCTCCATTTCCCTCTGTCCTGTCCAACAGTGATGACAACAATAATAACTACAACAATAAAACAAAGGCAACAATAAAGGGAAAAATAAATAAATAAATAAATATTTTAAAAACTTAAAAAAGAACAGAGATCTTAAGGTGATAAGAAGCTAGGAAGTCTATTTTAGGTATGTTCCTAGGGGCCCGTGACTTTAGGACTTTTTGATTGAGTTTGACAATTAACATGGAGGTAGGCTAAAAATATTATCTGGGGAGATGTAGTCAGAGCTGAGAATAGAACTGAAAAGCTGAATTATGGCAGCAAGTAACTCCCAGGTTTCCCATCCATCAACCTGCCCATGTATATTCATATTTTGCCTGAATAACTTCTGAGTCCGTCAGTCTGAGCTCAGTTCATGCTCACAGCCGGAACATTCCAGACACTCATTCCAGTCTTCCTTGAGTGGCTGAGTAGGCTGACCCAGCCTCCCTTCGGAGAGTGGGGCCGTCCCCACCATTGCTGCCCTACACTGAGGGCAAGGTCCTGGGGAGGCCCACACTCTTGTGAGGCTTCTGAGGATATTCCCAATAAAAGCGAACAGGGACTATGGATAGAGGGGCCTATTAAAGGTCTCGGCCCATCACATCTATGGGAAGGGGAGTCCTAGGATTCACATCTATAGGTGGGGTGGCCTGGTAGTGAACGAAAAGGCTGCTGTTAAATGAGACAGTCTCCAGAGGACAGTCCTTTTATCAAGGACACAGACTGAAATAGCTGTGAGTTCTTAGAAGGTTAAAGGGCGCAATACAGGCTTACCCAAAATGCAGTATGATAGACAAGTTCTTCACTTAGTATGTGCTTGATAAATACACCTTAACTATTTCCCCCTTTAGATCTCATCTGCATTCAGTGGCAGTCTGGAGCCTTTCCCCTTCCAAAAGACAGCTCTAAAGGGAAATAGCTACACATTCAAGAATCAGTTAGGCCTTACTGGGAAAACAGAGGTTTTTTTTTTTTTTTTTTCTTCATGTAGTTAATTTTGGCATAGGATAGTGTTTCTTTCATGAAGATAGCTGTTTACAGTTTATGCTTTACCTTCTTCGTCCTCTAGATAATCTCTTCCTGTTGTCAAATATGACCAGTCTACCCAGAGAAGTCAACATGATAAACTGGTACTTTTTATTTTGTTGTGAAATCAGTCTTGCTGTGCACTTTCATCTAAATAGTGTTGATTCTGTGTCCCAGTTCAGAGGAGAGAGCTTGAGTACAGGTTGAAGTCTGTTTTACTCACTTCTTGCATTTGGAGACAAGCCTTCCTGAAGGACTCAGTACCGTTCTGTTCTGTTGGATTTAGTCTGTAACTTGCTGGAATTCAGAATTGAATTGACACAGAGTGAACATAAAAGAAGAAGCCAAGAAGTTTTGCCCTTCTTTCAACTATAGCTGTTTACTTAGCTGGAGAAAATTTAGTGGGTGGTCCAGTTTTCACAACCAGTAAGAGCAGAGTTGAGCTGGAACGGCAGAAGTCCAAGGAGGGCTACAGCAGTGTTTCCATTTCTTCAGCTTTATCACAGCCCGTAAATGAGTTCACAAGGTAGGCTGATTTTTAGGAGCTAATATTTTAGTTCTTCTCTCCATCAGGTTGTTTAGTTTAAATCGAAGAACCAAGCCCACTGACAGCTCTCCTTGAGTCATGAAGTGGGTAGTAGTAGTAATAATAAAAGAAACAAGGACTTTACTTGGCTCACTTGAGGAGTACAGAAAAATTGTTGTGAATTATAGGGTAGCTTCATGTCATCACTTCCTTTCTGTTTATCCAGTTGGGTCGTGATGGCCATTAGTTTGTATTTGTTCCTGGCTGTTTTCAATAGGCTTCCACATTGCAGAGGCAGGAAGCCTGAAGCTGTTGCAGTCGACAAATAAAACCATAATAAATAGTCCAAATGATTAGCCCTTAATTATCATCTTTAAAGAATTTTAGTGGGCAGGGGTAGATAGCATAATGGTTATGCAAACAGACTCTCATGCCTGAGGCTCCAAAGTCCCAGGTTCAGTCCCCTGCACCACCATAAGCCAGAGCTGAGTAGTGCTCTGGTCAAGAAAAGAGGGGAGAGGAGGAGAGGGGAGAAGAGAGGAGAGAAGAGAGGAGAGGATAGAGGAAAGGAGAGAAGAGGAATGAAGGGAGTCGGGCGGTAGCGCAGCGGGTTAAGCACACGTGGCGCGAAGCGCAAGGACCGGCATAAGGATCCTGGTTTGAGCCCCCAGCTCCCCACCTGCAGGGGAGTCAAGGCCCCCAACCCTCTTCTACAGGGAGAACTTCATGAGTGGTGGTTAAGCAGTGCTGTAGGTGTCTCTCTCTCTATCCGCCATTCCTCACAATTTCTCTCTGTCTTATCACAAATAAATAAATATTAAAATAAAGAAGTCATTTTCTTTCACCTTATCTTGCATGGAACTTGAAGGAGTGAGTCATTGTTAAGTGAGAAATGCCAAAAAAGTAAGTATGAATACCAAATGCTATCACTCATAGGCAGAACTTAAGGAATGAGGACAGAAAAAGAAAGATACAAAGTAAAACTTGAGGTCTAGGTGGTGGCACAACTGACTAAGCCTGTGTATTACCATGCAGAAGGACTCAGGTTCAAGCCCTTGGTTCTCACCTGCAGGGGAAATGTTTTGCAAGTGGTGAAGCAGGACTGCAGAGACTCTGTCTCTCCCCTTCTGTGTCACCCCCTTCCCCCCTCAATTGCTGGCTGTCCGTATCAAATAAATAAAGATAATTTAATAAATAAATTAAAGGAAAAGTAAAACTTTGACAGTGTTTTGGTATATTTCAGCCAAGCACAGAATGCTGGGGAAGGAGGGAAGGAGAAAAGACCCTGACTTGGGGGCTGGTGGAAGTGCTTTGCGACACCTGTCACAGGGAGATGAGAAATAGTGCCCATGTGTCAGTGACTGTGCTGTATATAAACCATTAACCCCCCCCCCAAAAAAAAAAGTGATAAAAAAGAGAAAACTTAAGGAAGTGGAAGAATCTAAGACTATTTTTCACATTTCCCCCAAAAGAGACAGTCATATGACTTTAAAAAAACTTGGCTCGCATTAGCACAGATTGGTGCTTATCTGAGGCAGAAGTTTAGACCTAGATGACTTATGTCCTGACCAGTGGCCCAGCGTCTAGTATGGACAGACTGATTCCTGTTGGCATTGGCAAGGAATTTTAAAGACAGGTGTTTGAAAGCAAACTTTGGAACTAGACTATTTGCTCTTGATTGCCAGAATGTATAATCATTTACCAGTTCATGCAAAGGATATCAGTTTAGCTGCTTTTGGAAGAGTAATGAGTTGAATATTTGGAAGTATATTTTACGGTTTACCTGCTTTAGATTTTGCCACAGTTTTTGTTTGGGATGTAGGGAGTAGATCTGCTGCTTAACCTATTTCACACTTATCTTCTCAAGCAAATGGAAAAAAAAAAAGAAAAAAGAACCCTTTATCATGTTACTGATCTTTGCTCTAAGAATAGCAGTAATTCTGAATTTAATAGCACTAGACTAGTTGGAGGTTGAGAAAGTACATTTTGGAAAGACAGTAGTGACATAAGAGCTTCCATAAGTGGATGAGTCCTTTTTCAAGCCTGAGTTGAGCAATAGCAAGACAAAAAATTAATTTCAAGATAAAATGGAACTACTTGGAGCTGGGTGGTGGTGCATCTGGTTGGGTGCCTGTGTTGCCATGTGAAAGGACCTGGGTTTGAGCCCCTGGTCCCTACCTGCAAGGGGAAAGCTTTGGGGGGGGGGCAGGGTGGTGGTGGTGGTGGTGAAGCAGTGTTGCAGGTGTCTCTGTCTTCCCCTCTATCACCCCCTTCCTTCTCGATTTCTGACTGTCTGTCTCTATCCAGTAGGTAAATAAAGAAAATAATAAATAAATAAATAAATAAACCCGAACTACTGACTTGGAAGTCCCAGGAGGGCAGAAATATGTCTCTGTTATTTATGATTGTAACCTTCGGAACTCAGTCAGCACCTAACTCATAATAGGGACTCAGTAAACACTGAATTCATGTAGCGTTTAACACAACTGTCCCTTGGGATATTAAGTCAAAGGGAAGTGGAATCAACGCACGTGTAAACTATAACTAAGGTCCTTATGTTGAAAATGTCATCACTTTACAATCAGGATCTGTTTTGTCTCTTCCAATTGAGGAGAAAATCGTGATGTAAAGGAAATATGAAGTGGAATGCTCTGTATTTGTATTGTGTCTTGACATCTGTAATAAGTTTTAAGTGAAAATTTCCCAAACTGTATTGTATGGAGCTCACCAGATGTGCTTTAGTGGTATTGTTCATTCAGACTTAAATTCACCGTTGCTGTCATTCGTAGTCAACATATGTTTTAAGTTATTGAAACAGCGTGTCTCCCAGGTGCTCAGAAAGGGTGCCTGTCTCCTCTTGACTCTGTTTTACTACGGTTGGAGAATGTAAGGCCTGATGAGAGCTGTTCCTTTGTTGATGTTCTCTTGACTGGTTTAGAACATGCCTAGTCCCTTCCACAATTAATTGGCTGAGGTTATTCAGACTCCTGGTCTAATAAAAAAACATTTAGGTGCTGAAAAGAATAGTAGTAGACCTCTTCCTGACTTCTCCTTTCTTCCCTTTCGCTAAAATTGGCTTCCTGTTTGCAGGGTGCAATCACTGATGAAGCGTATCAGTCATCATTGTAACAGCACAGTAATGCTAACAGTGTTTAATGTGCATGCGTCCATTACGGAGGCTGTGGAGAGATGGGTTTGTGGACAACTTGACTATTATATTAATGTTGAAACTTATTATCAGTGAGTTTGTGTCTGTGCAGAAATGAGGGAAATACATATCTTGGGAACAGCACCTCCGTCTCTTGTCTTGGTATGGAGGCCTGAGCAACTAGGAATGGAGAGATGTGCTGTCTGGCCTAGATTCTGTAGGAAATAGAAGAGGTTGAGAAAAGTCTCAAAGAGAAGCAAACATGGGGACCGGGTGGTGGCACACCTGGTTGAGCACACATATGATAATGTGCAAGGACCCGGGTTGGAGCCCCCAGTCCCCACCTGCAGGAGGAAAGCTTTGCGAGTGGCGAAGCAATGCTGCAGGTGTCTCTCTGTCCCTCTCTATCACCCCCTTCCGCTAGATTTCTGGCTGTCTCTATCCAATAAAGAAAATAAAGATAATTTTAAAAAAGAGAGAAGTAAACATGTATGGCACTGTGTCTTGCCCGATAAACTTTAATTCGCTGAGGCTTTTTGTCCACTTCAGAGAAACACATGTGCAATGACCCAGGTAGACTGTGTAGCATTTCTGCTTAGAGTTATCCTCTGATCTGCCATCTCCTTCTTCCCAGTGTGGGTAGAATACTGATCATTTGTGACTGCCATAAACACAGCCAGCTTAGGTTAACTAATCCTAGCTGAGGCAGGGCAGGGCATTCACACAGAATTAAGTTGATCTCTGATTTTTCCCACTAGATAAAACTGATAAAGGATTCTTTGGAACTCTGAAAATAAAAACACAAATGGAAAACTTAGAAGAATCCACTTGGAATTGTTAAAAGGCATTGAATTCTCTGTTGGCCGTGTGATTTATTCTTGACCTTTGCGAAGCCCAAGAAAGGTTCTTGTGGCCTAATCTGGAAAGGGCCACTAGCTGGCTGTGTCACCTTGGCAAATTGGCTGATCTCTTTTTGCTGTGGTGCTCGATCCAGCTGTTGGATGGGATGAAAGCAGGACCTCACTGAAACCAGATGCTGCCTCTCTGAAAAGCTTTCAGCAATAAATAATATCGTATATGCTTTGTTCCTGGCAGCATGTCCTGAACTGTTATAACCCCCTGTTTTCACTTGCTTCTAAATTTCTGGAAATTTCTCCTTTGGGCTTGAATTTTTCCATTCTTATTCTCATCTCAAAGCTTTCTGGAAAGTTTGACCAAAGTTTCACTTAGCTGTTTTTCCTGAATTATCAGAGAATTAGAGCAATGCATGGCTTTTTTTTTTTTTTTTTGGCTCAACGTAAATTTCATTTTTTTTTCTGGTGCACTTCAGAAAAACAGCTGAGCTGCTACATTTAAATGGTGTCATAACAGCAAAAACCGTGATGCAATCAGGAAGACCCAGAGAAGACTATTTTAGGTTGCTGGGCATACCTTTTTTTCAGGAAGACATTGACACAGCAGAGACATGTGTACTTTTTTTTTTTAATCCCTTGAGGATTCGAGTCTATCTCAGCAGATTCAAGGAGGGACTCGGAAGAGAAGAGAAGAGAGGGGACACTAAGGGCAAGTTGGGGACCGAAATTCCAGTGGTGGAACAAGGTGGTGGTTTGGCTGAGAGAGAAACTTGGGGAAATGTGAAGTCGCACACAGCGACAACAAAAACTGTGTGAATCAAGAAAGTGCTCTTGGAGTTGCATAAAAAGAAAAATCAGAGCAAATACAAAGAGAACTCACAGAACAAGATAATGGAGCCTGAGGAAAATACATGCACTAACAGATAAGAACAATTATAGTTCATGCCCTGCCAATATACGCGGAGATCTTCGCCCACCCTGTCCAACGCTTGACGTCTCCTCACCCAATCTGGTCCCCTACGCCTACACTGAACTTCTCTGTTCCAGTCTCTTGGAAACAGAGTTGGCAGTCAGCTGAGGTCAAGAACAAACACCTCATCACAGACCCCTGCGAGCGTCCACCCGGCTTTGACCTGGCACGTTATGATTGGGCCCTCCTCAATCGCTATCGAACAGGCCATGGCCGGTGCGCCGCTATGTTCCATAGCCGGGGAGCCAGAGACGACCCGAACTGCCCCTGCGGCTCCAGACAGACTATGACCCACATAGTCAACGACTGCCACCTCTCCAGATTCAAAGGAGGTCTCGAAACTTGACATCAGGCTCAACCTGACGCTGTTGACTGGCTACGGAAGAAGGGCAAACGCTAGAAGAAGAAGAATAGTTCATGCCTAACTTATCAGAGGAGAGAGATCAAAAACTAAAGAAAAAAGCTATAGGCTAGTTTTAAAAATTTTTTTTTTATTTATAAAATGGAAATATTGACAAGACTATAGGACAGAAAGGTACATGTCCACACAATGCCCACCCCCAGAGTTCCATATCCAATCCCCTCCCCTGATAGCTTTCCTATTCTTTATCCCTCTGGGAGTATGGACCCAGGGTCATTGTGGGATGCAGAAGGTGGAAGGTCTGGCTTCTGTCATTGCTTCCCCGCTGAACATGGGCGTTGGCAGGTGGATCCATACTCCTAGCCTGTCTCTCTCTTTCCGTAGTGGGGCTCCAGGACACATTGGTGGGGTCGTCTTCCCAGGGAAGTCAGGTTGGTGTCATGCTAGCATCTGGAATCTGGTGGCTGAAAAAGAGTTAAGATGTAAAGCAGAACAAATTGTTGACTAATCATGAGCCTAAAGGCAACAACATTGCAGATGAAGATTTGGGGTCTCCATTTTGGAAAAAGCTTGTAGGTCTACTTTAGGTATATTCCAAGGGGCCCATGACTTTACTAGTTTTTGCCTGAACCTTACAGCTAATATGCAGGTAGACCCAGAAGCAACTGGTGGCATTACTTTATAAGATGCAGCTATATATAAATAGCATAAAAGGTGATCTGGGAGGTGGTGCAGTGGATAAAGCATCGGACTCTCAAGCCTGAGGTCCTGAGTTCAATCCCTGGCAGCACATGTACCAGAGTGATGTCTGGTTCTTTCTCCTCCTACCTTTCTCATTAATAAATAAATAAAGTCTTTAAAATAAATAAATAAATAGCATAAAAGGATATAGGCTAGTTTAAAAAATATTTTATTTATTCATCTACTGGATAGAGACAGAGAGAAACTGAGATGGAAAAGGGAGAGAGAGAAGGAGGGAGAAAGAGACACACCTGCAGCCCTGCTTCACCACTCATGAAGCTTTCCCCCTGCAGGTGGGGATAGGGGCTTGAACCTGGGTCCTTGTGCACTGTAATACGTAAGCTCAACTAAGTGCACTACCATCTAGGCTAGTTTTATTTTATTTCATTCAGTTTTTATTAACTATTTAATAATTATTAACAAGATTGCTAAAATAAAATTGCTGAAAAGTGAATGATTCTTAAGTGTAGAAAGTCACTTACAAGCCAAGAGTGACAAGAAAATAACCTAGAAATCCCTATTATACATGGTATTGTAGAGCAGTCAGGTGTGAGTTCAAAGCTAGGAAGATATCACTATACCACAAGGGTATAAAAATGTTATCTTGAGAAGGTTTTTCTAGAGAAACAAAAATAGCTTCATGACATTTTCTCTCTATGGCCAGAAGTTCCATAAGGATGCCAGTTCCTCTCACAGCCGCACACTGCCCCCCTTCACTCTGCTGGTCATACTCTTTCTGCATCATGCACTAAGATGTTGTCAGGACAGGAAAATGAACTGGAACAAAGCTCAAGGTCTCGCTAGCTAGGCTGTTACATCATTACTGTTTACACAAGACTCCAACATCCATATACTTTTACATGGATGGTAACATTTTACCTCCAGATTTCCTTGTTTCACTCCAAGTTTGAAGAACATTATAATGACAGACGTGCCCAGTGTCTCAGGCGACTGAGGGAAAATGTCATACTAAGAGCCAGTCACATTCACTTTCCTTCCATTCCTTAATCCACCAAGCTAACTCTCCCCTTGTTGGAATGTTTCCCCCTCAGAAATTGGCATGACTGGATCGTCTTGGCATTCAACCCAAGCATGACTCACCCCCACCTCAGCCACATCTCTGTCTCTGTTACATCACAAGATAGCGCTTTCTTTATAGCGTTCACCTCGTTTGATTGTTTTTTTATTTGATTTCCTTTATTTCTTCCTCCTTCCTCCCTTCCCCCACCCCTCCGTCTTTCTCACTTTTTTATTGGATAGACACAGAGAGAAATTGAGAGAGGAGGAGAAGATAGAGAGGGAGAGAGACGGACTCCTGCAGCCCTGCTTCACCAATCATGAAGCTTTTCATCTGCAGATAGGGGCCAGGGGCTTGAACCTGGGTCTTTGCACACTTTAATGTGAGAGCTTAACCAGGTGCGCCACTGTCTTGTTTACTTGTTTATTTTTGTTGTAAATTTTCTCCTACTAGAGTAAAAGTTCTGTGAAATAGATTACCGTTTCCTCTTGTTTTGAGAGCCCTGGAAAGTTTGTATGATAGGAACTTGAATACACTTATTCAGTGAGGAATTGAATATGTGAATGGGAGTGTGTGTGTGTGTGTGTGTGTGTGTGTGTGTGTGTGTGTCTATACTCCTATTATCCTCTTGGTTTCTTTACATAAAGAGAACTTCTTGTAAAAATATCTGCTGTTCTTTTTTTTTTTTTTTAATTGTGGGGAGGGTAGATGGTTTTCAGTAAATACATTTGTTAATACATATGTAAAAATTCTCAATTTTCTGCAAAACACTCTCACCCCCAGCCAAGGTCCTTCTCCATCTCAGGCACCAGGACCTGAAATCTTCCCCCTTCGTGCTCCCAGAGTCCTTGACTTTAGTGAAATACACCAAACCCAGTCCAAGTTCTATTTGTGTTTCTCCTTTCTGTTCCACTTCTGTCCATGAGTGAAATGATCCCATATTCATCTTCCTGTGAGTGAGATAATTCCATAGTCATCCTTCTTTTTCTGACTTATCTCACTTAACATGATTCCTTCAAGCTCCATCCATGAGTTGAAGAAAGTGAATTCACCATTTTTAATAGTTGAGTAATATTCTATTGTATGTATATACCACAGCCTGCTCAGCCACTCATCTGTTGTTGGACACCTGGGTTGCTTCGAGGCTGTGGCTGTTCCGTATTATGCTGCTATGAACATAAGTATACAGATATTTTTAGATGGGTGTTGGTTCCATAGGATCTATCCTCAGAAGAAGAATTGCAGAATCATAGGGTAGGTCCATTTCTAGCTTTCTGAGAGTTCTCCAGACTGCTCTCCACAGGGATTGGACCAATTGACATTCCCACCAGCAGTGCAGGAGGGTTCCTTTGACCCCAGACCCTTTCCAGCACTTGTTGTTACTATCCTTTCTGATGTACGACATTCTCAGAGGAGTGAATTGGTATCTCATTGTTGTTTTTATTTGCATTTCTCTGACAAAGAATTGGAATATTTTTTCATATGTCTGTTGGCCTTTTGGATCTCTTTTGGTGAATATTCTGTTCATTATCTTCTTCCTACTTTTGGATGGGGTCATTTTTTTTTTGCTGTTCTTTCTGAGTTTGGTGAGCTCCTTATACATTTTGATTGTTAGACTTTTGTGCTGTTCTTGAGGTATCTTTGCCTCTATGCCAGTCCAAACTTTCTCGCCATGTGCACTTAACCTGCTGTGCTACCTTTCAGCGCAGCCCCACAGTCCAAACTTTCTATCCATGTGCAGCAATGTGGACTAGTAATGCACGTATTTGTATTTGTATTTTTAAGATTAAAGAATAACTACTTTGAGTTACCATCCTTTTGGTCTCTAATATGAATGAAAAGTTACCAGTACCTTCTTCTTCTTCTAGCGTTTGCCCTTCTTCCGTAGCCAGTCAACAGCGTCAGGTTGAGCCTGATGTCAAGTTTCGAGACCTCCTTTGAATCTGGAGAGGTGGCAGTCGTTACCAGTATCACTTTTCAGAATTTAATTTGTATTTCTTGTTCTAGACCCTTTTGGACATATAATGTACTGGTTTCCAGATGAAGTTTTAAAAGTTGCTTCAGGTTTTTAAATCTACACATGCTATAAATCCTCTCTGAAACACTTCCAATTCATTTTAAAATCTTTACAGATTGGGAGTCGGGCGGTAGCACAGTGGGTTATGCACAGGTGGCACAAAGTGCAAAGACCAGCATCAGAATCCCAGTTCGAGCCCCTGGCTCCCCACCTGCAGGGGTGTCGCTTCACAAGCAGTGAAACAGGTCTACAGGTGTCTGTCTTTCTCTCCCCGTCTTTCCTGCCTCTCTCCATTTCTCTGTCCTATCCAACAACAACCACATCAATAACATCAATAATTACAACAATAAAACAACAAGGGCAACAAAAGGGAATAAATAAATAATAAAATATTTTTAAAAGATCTTCACAGATTATCTTGTTAATGATTTTCATCTGTCAAAGAATTTTCTAGTTGAAAAACAGGTCACTGAAGACATTTTGGCACAAAATTTTCACATTGCTTAATCTGATTTTGTCTTTATTTCTTTGCTGGGAAGACTTGCTAGTAAAGAAAGAGACAAATGACTTCTCTTTAAGAAAATTTAGTTGTATTTAGTTATTCATTTATTGGATAGATACAGAGGGGAACTTAGATGCAAAGTGGAGATAGGTGGAGAGAAAGAGAGACACTTCCAGCACTGCTACACCTCCTATGAACCTTCCCTGAGGACTGGGGTCTTGAACCTAGGTCCTTGATTGTGGTAGAATGTGAGCACAGCCAACTACCCCACTACTCAGCTCCAGGGGCTTCTCCTTTGAGAGGTGATGTTATTTGGGTTGAGAATTCTAACTATATAGAGTATATTTCTTTATTTGTTTATTTCTCACTTTGTAAAGCATTTGGCAACTGGATTTTTTTTTCTTTTTGCCTCCAGAGTTATTGCCTAGGCTTCGTGCCTGCACCATGAATCCACTGCTCCTGGAGGCCATTTCCCCCCTTTTTTTGCCCTTGTTGTTGTAGCCTTGTTGTGGTTATTATTGTTGTTGTTGGTGTCGCTCATTGGTGGATAGGACAGAGAGAAATGGAGAGAGAAGGGGAAGACAGAGCGGGAGAAAAAGACAGACACCTTCAGACCTGCTTCACTGCCCCTTGAAGCGACTCCCCTGCAGGTGGGGAGCTGGGGTTCGAACCGGGATCCTTCCGTGGGTCCTTGTGCTTTGTGCCACGTGCACTTAACCTGCTGCACTACCACCCGACCCCTGCAACTGGATATTTTTAGAGATAGTTTGGGGCGAAAAAAATTGGCACAGTCATAGATTCTCTCATGTTTAAAAATAATTTTAAGACATTTTCATCCTGAAAATTAAATGTTTTTGACTTAAAGAGAAACCTACCACTGTTTTTTTTCCCTGAGATTGACTTTTTGGGGTATTATGAATTTATTAGAAGCAGGAGGTTTTTTTTTTTTTGAAGGGGAAACATAGATGGGACCTTTGTACAAAGTTACTGGGCCAAAATAAATACTTCATTGTTCCAGAGTTTTGTATTAAACACAGGAAAATGGCCCTATCACTAGTCTATTGTAGGGGACACAGATTACCAGATTTGTAAAAAGGCCAGTGGCTGATTGAATCACTTTGTGTTTAAAGGGCAGTGTAGATTGACTGCCAAATTTCTGTCAACGCAAGAAAAAAACATTCATATATCAAAAAAATTCTCATCTGTTATGTAATAAATTTATGCATGTTAATATTCACATACACATACACACACTCACACACAGACACTCCACACAGACACACACACACACACACACTCACACACTCACACACACATACTCACACACACACACACACACACGCTCACACACACACTCACACACACACATACACACACACACTCATACACACACACTCACACACTCACACACACACACAGGAGTGGCACCAATATTTTCCATTTCAGCAGTCTGTTGAAATATCTTGCCATTTTTTTTTTGTTGAAATTTAAAAGTGACAGTGTAAATACAGATACATTCAGTTTTAATAGATATGCCTTCTCATTGTTTTATCACATTTTTTTTCATTCTGGCAACAATATTCACTATGGCAATCAGCAAAAATAGTAACTATTTAAATAGAAGTGTTTTTCTCAGATCTTGAAATGATAAGTCAACTGTCCCTACTGCTTCTCTCAGGTCTTCCTGAAAAAAGAGATTGGTTTCTAATCATGGCCGCTCCCTGCTGCCAAGCTTGGTTGCCACTGTCGTTGTTAGTTGGCCAGCTTCTTTTACTCCCAAGGTTATTTCTCCCATTATAAAAGGAAGAATATCAAAACTCAAAGATCATGCACCTTGTGGTAAAATGATTGGCTACTCTTCTATTCCACCAAGACTCATTTGCTGGAGGAGAAAAAGAACATTTTAGTAGGGCCTGTAATTTTATAGCCATTATGCAAGATAATAGAGGCGGTGACGAGATCGTCCTTTTGCAGTTGTAAATCCAGTTCTCTTTAACCAGCTGAAAAACTGCATGGTTTTTTAAATGAATTCCTTTTCACAAGCTAGTTGGTCACATTTCTTAGAATCCTTTCCAATCTTGTCTAGTGATGCTTTAATACCAAATATACTCAACTACAACTGTTCTAAGGTAACTTATAGTTTGATGAAGAGAAAACAATTTATGCCCCAGCGTCTGGGGCAAAAACTTGGAGAGTAGAAGGGAATAGTGGAGTTTCAAAGCACAGAAAGATAGCACCTGATTCAGTGGCTAATAAAAACTTCCCAGAAGGAGTAGATAGTAGGCTAGATGTAAGACTTGATAGACTTTATAAGATGAAAAGAATTGAAGTGTGGGGGAAAAAATAAAAAGGGAAGTGGGGCCTACTACTTTACTGTACAGAGTGCTGGACATCTAGGATCTAGTGACAGTCTGATCTGCTCATGCTCCACACTGAACTGAGTATAAAAGGAAGTGGTATCAAGGCCGGGTCCTGGTGCCACTGGTTAAGCGCTCACATTACAGTGCGCAGGGACCTGAGTTTGAGCCCCTGGTCCCCACCTGCAGAGGGAAACTTTGCAAGTGATGAAACAGGGCTACAGGTATCTCTGTGTCTCTCTCCTTATCTCTCCCTTCCTCTCAATTTCTGGCTGTCTCTATCCAATAAATAAGTAAAGATAATAAAATTTACAAAATGAAAAATAAATTAAAAGATGAAAGGGAAAAAAATATCTTAAAAGATAGCCAGGATCACTTTGGGTGTGGTTTTGATTACCTCGGGCCTTAGGGAAGGCACTCAGAGAAGTCATGGCAAAATATTAAACAGGAAAGTGTCATGATCAGAGGTACGATTTGGATTCAAAGCTGTAAAATTTGTGATATATTGGAAATAGAATTGGAGACCATAATGGCCAATGAAAACAAGAACTGCTAAAATAAGCAGAGATAGATCCGTTTTGTATAGATTTACAGCGAAAGCCCTTCACAGATCAGTCTCTTTCAAAGTAGTGAGTGCTTAGAACACAAATTAAGTGGAAAAATTCAGTGGAATGTTATTGTAGTATTTATTTTGAATGGTGCAAGCGTGGAAATAGGGGAAATACTTAATAATGTTTCAGCCCACAGCCAGGTGATGAAGACTGCAAGATAGAGATTCCAATTTCTGCATCAGTACACATCTCCTGTGTTAAAATTCTGGACATCACCTTATTGTAGGTCCCTTAAAAGGATGCAGGGCACAGATGCGTGGCTGAGAAAGTTGTGGTCTAGATACACAAGGGAATACTACCCAGCTGTTAAAATGGTGAATTCACCTTCTTCACTTCATCTTAGATGGAGCTTGAAGGAAACATGTTAAGTGAGATCAGTCAGAAACAGCAAGATGAATATGGGATGATCCCATTCATAGACAGAAGTTGAAAAATAAGAACAGAAGGGAAAACACAAAGCAGAATTTAAAAAAAAAAAATCAAATTTACAAAAAGGATGCAGAGCAGGCTTTCTATTGTCCTAAAGCTGAACAGATACCTGCATCCTGTAGATGAACCTGGTGCCATTCTGAGTCCTCCAGCCTGAGTGAGAGTTGACGTCCATGCTATTTGACTGGGGTTTGCTAAGTACATGGCTGAGTGTGTGGGTGGCTCACCTAGTTTCTGATGGACTGAAGCTTCTCTGTAAGTTTCACATCTACAATATAAATCACTTTCTTGCCTAAGAAGGTTTGTAAAGTATGTTCACTCTTGGGGCCAGGCCATGGCACACCTGGTTAAGTGCACACATTACAATGCACAAGAACCCAGGTTCAAGCCTCTGGTCCCCACCTGTAGGGGGAAAACTTCACAAGAAGCAGAGCTGCAGGTGTCTCTCTGTCTCTTTCCCTCCCTCCCTCCTCCTCCCCTGTCCTTTTCCCTCTGTCTCTATCCAACAATAAATAAATAAAATAAAAAATATTTTTTAAAAAGTATGTTCATTTTTGTTACCCCTTCCATTCCTAAGACATAAGATCTCTGATTTGGAAAGGGGGCATTTGATTTTTAAAATATCACACTATTAAGAACAAAGTCCAAATTCGTTCTCAGGACCAAAGAGAAAATTAAGAAATGGGGGCTCCCTCCAGTTGATCTTTCCTAAATTTGTTACACTAGCCCTGGTTACTTCACCTGAAAATGTAGAATTAGCACCCAGCAGAATGAAAGGATATCTGTTCATTTTTCAACAAGGGCTGTAAGCTACTACATCATTAAGTGACAGTTCGATAGAAGAAGAAAATAACTTCCAGCTGATGGTTTGATTTTAGAAAGAAATGGTAACTGACCTAACTCAGCCAAGTCATCCAAGGAAAACTCAAACAAGCATTCATGAATAAATGGGAGCACTTACCCGTGAAATTACTGTCATGGAAGAAAGTGTTCACATTGTGTAACAAAATAATTCCCACTGCCAATTTAGTTAAAATGGCAAGGTGTCTATGACTATAATTCAGAGTAACAACTATGATGATCTTATCTAATGTGCTATAGAGTTCTTTTTTGCTGTTCTCAGGGGACTACACTAGAACTCAAAGAATAAAAATAACTAGCTCTCTAAAGTGGGAAAAACGTAGCTGAAAGGACTTTGCTAGGCAATATGTGTTAGGAACGAACTCAGCAGATCAGAGGAGTTGGTAGGTTGACATCTCAGTCAGGAGTCAGGAGCAGCATAGCAGGGCCTGGCGGCCCTGGGAGCGTTGATTTCGTTGAGGTCGATGGAGGCGGTATACCAGGGTAAGGGATCAGAGAGAAGAATCATCAAGAAATATGGACACAGTCCTAGAGGTTCTAGGACGAGGAGACATGTGGGTCTTAAAGGGCATGGGAAGGGTGCCTTGTGGTCTTACAGTTTAAAATAACAATAGTCAATTATTATTTCCAAGTTAGTTGGGGGATTGTTTTCCTGTGAGAGGCAGAGAAACAGAGAGACGCCCCTGCAGCACTGTTTCACTCACAATTTATCAAGCTTTTCCTCTGCCAGGTGGGGACACAGACCCTGAACCTGGGTCGTCGCACATTATAACTTGTGCGCTATATATAAATTTTGTGTGGAAAGAGAATTGACTTGAACCCGAGAGGCTTTCGGGAGGATTTCGGAAGCCCAAGGGAGAGGGCTGGTGGTCAGAACTTGGACCAAGGCGGTGAAGTTCATAAAGGGTATGGGATGAATTCAGACGGTTCTGAAAGAGGGTGACTGTTCGATGAAACGGTCAGAGGCGGTGAAGTCAGTGTTAGGATAACATCTACGTTTCTTGCTTGCACTGTAAATGCTGGAGGAAGACCAGTTTTGGTGATGATGAGGTGTTTATGAACTTGAATATGACTTTGGAAATCAGCTCTAGAGACATCATGCCAATAAGACTGTCTCAGCACATCCAGAGTACAATTTGAAAAAAAAAGTTTGCTGCCAATTCACAATCAGGGAGTCTTAAATCTAGTCATTTCTAACTATTCTCTTCAGATGAATGTTCCTCTGTGAGGGAGCCTTATATCCTAGGGCTTTTATGTAGATACTGCATAAATATCACTAAGTGGGTTGCCACATGCAATTAGAGAAAAGCCAGGTAGGCAGTGAAGTTTTTCACTAGTCAGACGCCTTGCTAACGGTCACTGCAGTCATAACGACTGGGCACCAACAGGATTGTTGGTGACAAACAAGAATGTTCGTCCCATTGCCTTGACGGCAGGGCAACTCAGTCTGCACTCAGCGGGCATCATGGTTATTTTAACCGCGTGAGAAGCTACAAAAAACATATCAAAGCTACAGAGCGGGAAAGCAGTCTTTGGGGGCTCGGTGGTGGTGCATCTGGTTGAGTGCACATGTTAGGATGTACAAGGAACATCCCAGGTTCGAGCCCCTGGTCCCCACCTGCAGGGGGAAAGCTTCGCAAGTGGTGAAGCAGGGCTGCAGGTGTCTCTGTCTCTCTTCCTCTCTGTCTTCCCCTTCCCTCTCGATTTATGGCTGTCTCTATACAATAAATAAAGATAATTTTTAAAAAATTTAAAAAGCAGTCTTTTTCTTATAACGCTGATGGAATCCACTAATGCTTAGTGTTTATCACACCGTAAGGTTGACTTGTGAGAGATCTAATTCCCTCTATAACAAAGCAATTAAGAACAAGAAAGTCACCTTATTTAAGTACAGTGTCCCCATGTCCATGTAACAGACATACTTAGTTGATTAGGACTTTGTTGGCTTGTGAGCAGACTGGACAATTAGTATGCAGGAGCTGTTAGTGTCTTTCCAATCAGATAATTTGTACCACTGCTGGTATAGTTAAATGTTTAAAGTCGGATCACCTGTTGTGTATTTCCAACAGGTCTGCTTTTGTTGTTGGAATTCATTCACTTACCTATCACTTAGCAAATATTTGGTGTGGCATGATATCCTCTGATCCCTGGGATCCTTCACCGAGTCACACTGTGTGTGTTGGCTGGGTGTGTCTACTCTCTGGGCCCTGATTTACTTGTCCTTCTTAGAGAAGCCGTGAGATAAGATTAAGCCTATCACTCCTTTCAGCCCATCTCATGTGTAGTCTTTTTCAAGTACTAATATTTGTCCTAAGCTGCTTGGCTTAGTTGGGGTAGTGCTTGTGAGACTGGCCAAGATCTAGCCTTCAGTTCTTTTGACAGAGCCCAAAGCAATACTGGGCATAGGTCAAGGCGTTTTGCAATGAGCCAACAGGCTGTGTGCTGCAATCTAGCCTTTAGGTATCAGGTATGAGAGAAAGAGGGAAAGGGAGAGAGGGGAGTCAGAATATAATTGATTGTGGTAGATTTTGTGAAGGTTTGTTAGAAATGCAAGACCACTGAACTGGAGAGGTAAAGACATGTCAACTGGTAACCAAGAAACGTATTTCTTTCACCTTCAGTTCTACCCTCTATGACATTTTGTGGGGGTGGGGGGAGTTTAATAAATTACACGGTGGGTGATTAGATACAGCAAAATAGGCCAACGGGCAAAGATGGGCAAGTCATGATGGCAGGAGCCATGGCGTCTTGAAAGATGAGTCATCAGAGCTTGGCTACCCGTGTTCAGGCCCCGGGGAAAAGGAGAGAAGGAGAGGAGAGGGGGCAGCAGGGCCGAGGGCAGGAACTGTGAGAGCAGGAGCGGTGCGTAGCAGGGACAGATAGGACAGATTTCGTTTGTTCTTTTGTTTTTTTAACCAAATTGATGTAATGTGGTTTGCCTGCATAGACGGCCGAATGAAAAGGGAAATTTACCAAGTTGGTGCCGTAGCGCCATCCCGCCACTGTTTCAAGACTGTCTGCCAGACGACTGGTTAGCGTTTCCTTCTTGTAAAATCTGACTGAGAGACTTACAGAGCTGTTTTCCTTTTAATTTGCTCTTGCAGTACTTAGACCTCAGTCTCTCCAGCATGACCAAGGCCAGCGACCTTCCCCTTCCCCTTTCTGCCCTAATTCACCATTCCTCTTCCTTCCCTGTAGGTTTTTGCAATCCTTTTTACTTAAAAACTTCTTTCAGATGCCCTGGACTTGAGGATGATATTCTTACTAGCCCACTCCTTAGACTTCCTTTCTCCTTTTCTGATCATTAAAAGTTCATTGCGGTTTTCAAAGTTTGTGCTCTACACAAAGAACTGATTTCCTGAGGATTTGAGGAGCTAATGCCCTTTGAGAAAATCATCAGAAATAATAGACACTCAGGAAGTATTTCAGAGCCTTAATGCCTTCCTGTAGCTTATGTTCACGGAAGACGTTAAGATGACGTTTAAACACCTGAGCTGAAGATCGTTTCACGTTTTTCTGCTAGGTTTTCTGAAGCTTCATGGATGCCAGGTACTTTGAAGACAAAAAAAAAAAAAAAAAAAAATGAAGCTTGGCCTTTGTGCACTTCCAGCCAGGCCTCTGCGGATATAGCCTGCTGCCTTGAGTTCCTTTTGTTAAATTTTAATTTATTTATTATTGGATAGATACAGAGAGAGATTGAGAAGGGTGGGGGTGCTAGAGAGGGAGAGAGAGACACCTGTAGCAGCCCTGCTTCACCACTTGTGAAGCTTTTCCCCTGCAATTGGGGGCCGGGGGTTTGAACCTGGGTCCTTGTGTACTGTAAGGTGAGCACTTAACCAAGATCAAGCACTTAACCAAGCCTGGCCCCGCTGCCTTGAGTTCTGGTTGAAACTGTTCCGCTCTGATGAATATGCTGGAAGCACCACCTCGCTACATCACTCAGAGCCAAAAAGATCAGCAACAGGTGCGGTGTATGCGGGAAGCTGCGCGTTTTCTTTCTCACTCCACATATGAAAGAACGGTGCTCTGATCTCTCTCTCTCTCTCTGTCTCTCTCTGTCTCTCTCTCTCTCTCTGTCTCTCTCTGTCTCTCTCTCTCTCTCTCTCTCTCTCTCTCACACACACACACACACTCAAAAGACAGACATTGAAATAAATGTTCAACAAAATGATATGTTCCTCCAAAGACTTGTTTTAAAATAGCATGAGTGAGTGTCTCTGTTCATTACTCCAATAATTCATTTAAAACTGATTGTGCCCCCGGCTCCCCACCTGCAGGGGAGTCGCTTCACAAGCGGTGAAGCAGGTCTACAGGTGTCTGTCTTTCTCTCCCCCTCTCTGTCTTCCCCTCCTCTCTCCATTTCTCTCTGTCCTATCCAACAATAGCAACATCAATAAAAATGATAACTACAACAATAAAACAACAAGGGCAACAAAAGGGAATAAATAAATAAGTATTTTTTAAAAAACTGACCATGAAGGGGGTCAGGCGGTAGTGCAGTGGGTTAAACACACAGGGCGCGAAGCGCAAGGACCGGCATAAGGATTCCGGTTCGAGCCCCCGGCTCCCCACCTGCAGGGGAGTCGCTTCACAGGTGGTGAAGCAGGTCTGCAGCTGTCTGTCTTTCTCTCCCCCTCTCTGTCTTCCCCTCCTCTCTCCATTTCCCTCTGTCCTATCCAATAATGACAGCAATAACAACAATAATAACTACAACAACGATAAAACAACAAGGGTGACAGAAGGGGAAAAAATGGCCTCCAGGAGCAGTGGATTGTGGTGCAGGCACCAAGCCCTAGCAATAAACCTGGAGGCAAAAACAAAAAAAAAAACCCATGGAAGATAGTGGAGATACAAAGATGGCCCTTGGGGAGAGAGGAAAGGATAATGGGCAGGTTACAGTGATATGAGTGAGTGAGATTTCCCTGGGCCAGCTGGTGGCACCCCTGGTAGAGGACACACATTACTTACTGTGCATGAGGCCCAGATTCAAACCCCCACTCCCTACCTGCATTTTAGGAATTGCGTGATCTATGGAACAGTGCTACACGTGTCTTTCTCTGTTCCCTCTCTCTCTATTGCTGTCTCTGTTACACAAGGAAGGGAGGGAGGGAGAAGAGGAGGGAGAGGAGGGTGGGGAAAAAAAGATGCTGCCCAGAATGGTGTAAAATCACCATGGAGACACCAAGCCCTAGTGATGCCCTTAGTGGGGGGGGGGGGGTAATAATAGTAAGAGCAGTTTGGAGAGACTGTTCTGGAAGTAGAGAGAAGGGACTCCTATCCTCACCAGGAGGGAGTGAGCATGTCCTTACAATCCCTTTAGGTAGATTCACAGAGGTAGTGTGTCAGAGCACAGAATTTGGTTTGCATGTCTGAGGTCCCAAAAGTCCCAGGTTCAATTCCCTGGCACTGTCTTTAGCCAGAGCTGAGCAGTGCTCTGGTCTTTCTTACTCTGTGACAGTGGGGTCCGAGCGTCTTGAGGACTAGTTTTAAGTAAACTCCTTTTCTGATTGATCCAGGGTACTTCTCCTACTTGGAAGAAATTTACAAGGGAACTCAGCCTCTATCAAGGCCATGTGATAATAGTCTAGAAGATACCAACTACTGCCTTAGGGCCTTACTTGTTCTGAACTCTTAGTACTGAATGCCTGGTGGTTAATTGGATTATTTGTGGTGGCACATGCGAGTCCAAGTGGATATGTGTAATTTCACACCTGAAGTTGCACTTGGAAAATAGAATTTAATGTGACGGCCACGTGAAGTACAGGAAAAGCCCACCGGGCAGAGACCAGCAGCCTTCACACAGCTCCCTTGCAACTGTTACCAGCCATGGAAGTGCAAAGAAGCTGCTTCATCTCCCTGGGCATTGGTTACTTCATCTGTACACCAGGACCCTTAGATTACCATGATTTAAAAAAATATTTTATTTATAAAAAGGAAACACTGACAAAACCATAGGATAAGAGGGGTACAACTCTACACAATTCCCACCACCAGAACTCCGTATCCCATCCCCTCCCCTGATAGCTTTCCTATTCTTTATCCCTCTGGGAGTATGGACCCAGGATCATTGTGGGATGCAGAAGGTGGAAGGTCTGGCTTCTGTAATTGCTTCCCCGCTGAACATGGGTGTTGGCAGGTGGATCCACACTCCCAGCCTGTCTCTCTCTTTTCCTAGTGGGGCAGGGCTCTGGGGAAGTGGGGCTCCAGGACACATTGGTGGGGTCGTCTGTCCAGGAAAGTCTGGTCAGCATCATGCTGGCATCTGGAACCTGGTGGCTGAAAAGAGAGTTAACATATAAAGCCAAACAAATTGTTGACTAATTGTGGACCTAAAGGCTAGAATAGTGCAGATGAAGAGTTGGAGGTGGGGGTCCTCCATTTTGTAGATAGCTAGTAGACATATTTTAGTTATATTCCAAAGGGTCTGTGGCTATACCAAGTTTTTTTTTTTTTTCTTCCTTTCTTTCTTTTTCCCTGATCCAGCTTTCTGGTTTTTTTCCAGCCATGATGTCATCTCCCCAGACAATAACTTGGATCCACCTGCGTATCATATTTCAGGCTCAAGGGGAAAAAAAAAAAGTTTGGCATTATTCTTAGGGCTCCAGTCCTCACTCTCCACGGCTCGCTGATGATGTTCTGTCTACTCCAGTGGTTTTCTGTCCTGTGTCATTACCAGTCTTAGACTTTATGACTTAGAGAAGCTGCTTATTCAGTTTAATAAATACTTAGAATTAATGGAGTGAGCTAGTTATCTCTTTTAATCTGTTTATTATCTTTATTTACTTATTGGATAGAGACAGCCAGAAACTGAGAGGAATGGGGAGTAGAGAGGGAGAGACACAGAGACATCTGCAGCCCTTTCCTATGCGGGTGGGGGAGGGGCTTGAACCCAAGTCCTTGTGCATTGTAACATGTCTGCTCAACCAGGTGCGCCATCTCTCTCTCTTCCACACAAATGGCCTCGTAAAGATCACGGAGCTCTAGCTAGCACTAGCTAGGTACTATCTGGAATTTCTTGCAGTAGGGGAGAAGTGCTAGTGCCCTGGCTCCTCTGTGCCCAAAGCCTAAAATTCACACAGAAAGGGGAGGAAGGGGTAGAGATAAATGCATTTGTCTACTGACCAATTGTACTGTAAACTACTTTCCTGATGGGGTGGAGGGACAAAATAGATGGAGTAGGCCTGTGTGTCTTGTCCTGAGAATTCTGAAGAGGCATTGGGGCTAGATTTGGGAGAAGAGGCTACTCTTCTGAAATGACGAGTTAGCTGGAGAAGGGGTACTGTAACCAAGGTATTTACTTGTGGCAGCTGGAGGAAGCCCGGCCTCATGAAGGGCGGGAGAATATAAAAGGTGAAACCATCTGTTCATTAGATGGGGCCCCGGGTCCACAGGAGATGCTGAGTTCAGAGTAGTGGGAAGTTTTAGCTGATGATTTGGACATAGGGATCATTTCCCTGCGATGGAAGCACCTGCTTTCTGGCTCCTTAGCATTTACATAAAGGTCTAAGTTAACAGCCCTGGGGACTCCCTGCAGGTCTTCCTCATTTGGAAGTCAAAGCTTGAGCTGATAACCATGAAAACAAGTGGTTGAAAACTGGAAAACTCATTCCAGTCTTTTCAGTCTGATGGGAAGATGAATATTTTATCAAGCTATTGACAATGTGTGAAATGACTTACTTCACTAAAACAGATTGCAACAGAGAAGTAGTTTGACTTCTTTTTCTTAATTGCAGGGGGGGGGGTTAATGCTTTACAGTGCAATCACTGATGTGCATACAATTTCATTATGCAATAGGCCTCCAAAGTTGCCTTCCCCAGAGTCCTTTGTTTTGGTGCAATACACCACCTCTAGCCCATGCTTCACTTTGTCCCAAAGCAGCACAGTTTATAATTGCTAAAGCCTGGAAGTAACTCAGATGTCCAAAATCAGATGAGTAGGTTAAAAAAATAATAATGTGGTACATATATATGATAGTATACTACTCAGCTGTTAAAAATGATGAGGTTGTCTCCTTTGAATTCTTTTGTATGAAATTTGAGGACATCACGTGGAGAGAGATAAGCCAAAAGGAGATGGACAAATACCAAATGGTGTCACTTATTAGTGGGACTTAATCAAAGTAGGAACGGGAAGGGAGAGCACAAAGTTTGACTTCTTGATGGTGGAGTCAACAGTGATTCAGATTTGACTTTACCTGCACATTCTAGCTCTCCACCACCAGCCAGCTGACTCAGGACAGACATGGCTTGGGCATTGGAGTATTCAACTTCTTGAGTTCTGCTGTGCTGGTCCCATAGCTTGGGAAACATACATTTTTGTGGAACTGAACATTTAATCCAAGAGGATTGAAAACAGTTTCCCCTGAGCCATGTTGTCAGATTGTACAAAGCTATCTTCCAGGCTTTCTTTTCTGTGCTGACTTTCCCTTCATAAAACACGTTCCTTTTTTTTTTTTTTAATCTTTCTCACAGTCTCACCCGCCATACATTTTAACCTTGGTTTTGATTTGACTCCTGACTGACATGTTCTGTGTTTTATAAATTTCCTGGTTTGACCTGAGATTAAGATGAGAAAGAAAACTAATTAAGACAGGATCTCTCAGGGACTTCTCACTTTCCAGTTATTTCATGCCCATATTTGTGTGTTCAGAAAATAAACGGCATCAGTTGACCCAGAGATGACCAGACTCTCTGAGCCCAGCATGCTTAGCCAAACTCGAGAGAGGGGCCAGTATGCTAGACTGCCAAGTGTCAACATCCGGTTTTCCTCCATTTCCGCTGCCACATAATTTCATTTCAGCGGATAATTATGTCAATTTTCCAGAAAGAGAGCAAACCCAGAAGAAAAAGGAAGGAAGGAAAGAAGGAAGGAAGGACGGACGAAGGAAAGAAGGAAGAAAGGACGAAAGAAAGAAATCAGAAGACTACTAAAGAGAAATAAATGACTTCAGAGAACTCCCTGGCTACCTTTGAGAGATGACTGTGCCTGTGTTTGTGTCAGCATACTTTTCTTGGCTATCCAAAGTACTTTTTTACCCAGAGTAGATGAAGGAGAAAAAAAACATAAGTTATTTACTGGCTAATATTTGTCAGTATTCTTCATCAGTCATTTAATTGATCGGATCAGGTGATCTCAAAAATCCCTTCTACCTCCAAATTTCTATGTCTGCTCCAGTGTTCCTCATCTGAAGGACCTGGTTCATAGGTCCCTGCATAATTTACCTTCCTGATTGACGTTTAGGAGCTAAGCTTCAGGTTCCATAATGGACATTTAGAGACGATGTTTGTTTTCTGTTACTTCCATGACATATAGCATACATTTGGTGGCATCTAATGGTGTCTGTTCATTTTCATAGTTTTGTATGTGAGAAGTGTGGCTTTAACTGAAGTTTCTGCTTAAGAGTTGGCAGACTGTAATAAGTCTTGTTTAGACTGTTACCTTCTGGAGGCTCTAGGCATGGATTTGCTTCCAAGCTAGCTCCAGTTGTTGGCCCCACCCATCCAGTTCCTCTCCATAGAGGAATCCTGTCCCATTTCATTATTGACTCTCAGCTAGGAGTCAGTTTTTTCATAACAGATTGCCTAGGTTGCCCCCTCCAGGACACCAAGCAAGAGTTCCTCTCCAATTTCTAAAATCTCGAATTTCCCCTTCTGCCGTATTTTACAGAGACTTCCTCTTTTGCTTTGGTAGGCTGATGTGATTAGCACTTGCTCAGGTAATCCAGGATAATCTTCCTATTTTTAAATCAGTTAATGAGTAGCCTTAATTGCATTCTGAAAAATCCCTTCAGAGCCGTGCCTAGATTAGCATTTGCTTGAATGACCAGAGGAGGTGTTTTTTTTCTTCCCATTTCTGCTGGGGTGGGGTATGGGGGCAGGGAGATCTTTAATATCCGGCCTGCCCAGTCTTAGCAAACCTTGAAGCAATTTTTTTGTCCTTACTTTGGAGACGATGTTTGTGCAGGGCAGATAGCTGCTCTTTTTCTCTTTTTCTCGTTTTTGTTTGCCATCTCAAAAGACCAGAATTTAAGAAACAAGACAGGGAGGCGAAACACAAACTTGGCATGAATTTGGTTTATTGCGCCAAGATTTACAGCTAAGTTCTCCGGGGATAGAGGGGGAAGAAGGAGGCTCTGGGGGCTCTGGGGTCCTGGTGCAGGAAGGCGGGAAAGGCCCTAAATTGGGGTGAGAATGTTCTGCAGATGCTTATCACAGGGACATGAGGAAGCACACATGTGTCAACAACTGCACTGTAAACCTGTAAACCACCAACGAAGTGATAAAAAAAAAAAATCTGATTCTACCTTCATATTTCAGTACTTAAAAGTTATTTGCCATCACTAGTTCTTTGTTGCAAAAAAATACTTTTATTGATTAATGGGCTGGGAGAAATTGTATTTTTTTCTCTGCTCAGTTAAGGAAGAGTCCTTGCAGCGGATGAGATCTATGTGGTTTGCACTTGCTCCTGATCATTAATTTCTTTCTGGAAAAGCCGGGGCTTTTGTTTTTTTAGTTCTCTCAGGTGTTGCTACTATGTAGCCAAGGCTGAGAACTTCTGATGCACTCTGGAGATAAGGAGACTGTTGAGGGTGAGAAATGATTTATTTGAAGGCCCATAACTGGTCATGAATCTGGTGCCTGATTCCAAGTTCTGAGGCACACAAAAATAAGCCTATGGTTCATTTATATGCCAAGTCCAACACCTCATACTTGGATTTAAAATCAAGTTCTACTGTTTGGTTTGGTAGCAAAGCTATTTCTGCTACACTGTTAGACCTTGCAAAAACAATTGTCTAACAGATTCTCCTTAGTAGACCTTGCAAAAACAATTGTCTAACAGATTCTCCTTAGTAGACCTTGCAAAAACAATTGTCTAACAGATTCTCCTTAGTAGCTTGGCCCACTCAGAAGCAGCAGTTATCACAGGGGCACACTGCATCATTAAGCAGTCAATCGTCGTAGTAGCAGCTTTTAAGTTCTTTTTAAGAGACTGATTAATTTATATGCATAAGAGTGTTTCACATGAGGCAGAGAGAGTGGGGAGGTGACGCCTATGTTACTTTGTGAGTGGTGAAGCAGGGCTGCAGATGTCTCTCTGCCATTCTCCATCTCCCCTCCCACTCTGACTCCCCCTCCTCTCTCGATTTCCACCTGTCTCTATCCAATAAATAAAGATTTTAAAAGTTGAGAGAGAGAGAGAGAATCCAGAGCACTACTCTGGAACAGTCAGTAGCAAGAATCAAACTAGCAACTTCAGGCGTGCAAACTCAGTGCTCTGCCAGGTGTGTTATTTCCCCACACACATAACTAGACTCTTGAAAAGTGACACGTGCCATTTACAATTTTCTGAGTGTGAAATATACATTCAGGGACTAGATGGGAAGCAGGGTATACAATATATCTTAAATGCTTTAACGTTTATTTCATTTTGAGATTATAATATTTGGATATACCGAGTCATATAATTATGATATATAAATATATAAATATATATCATATAATTATGATTACAATTAAAGTTCTTTAAGTTCTTCTTTTTTTCTTTCTTTTTCTTTTTTTTGACACCAGGGGTGTCACTGGGGATCAGTACCTCCAAGAGGACCCCACTATTCTTGGTGCCCATTTTTCTTCTTTTATCTTTATGACGGGGTCAGAGACAACTAGAGAGGGAGAGACACCGGCAACGCCGTTTCACTGCTGGTCGAGCTTCCCCTCTGTAGGTGTGGACAGGGGCTTGGACCCATTTAATTTTTTTTCTTAATTTATGCTTTCATATGATAACTAAGAAATTTAAAATTAGGGAGCCAGGTGGTGGTGCAGTGGATTCAGTGCACATGGCAGAAAGCGCAAGGACAGGCATCAGGATCCTGGTTTGAGCCCCCGGACCTCCACTTGCAGGAGAGTCGGTTTACAGCCTTCACAGGCTTTCTCTCCCCCTCTCTGTCTTCCCCTCCTCTCTCCATTTCTCTCTGTCCTATCCAACGACAGTGACAGCAATAGCAACAACAATTATAGTTAACAGGGCAGGGGTAGATAGCATAATGGTTATGCAAAGAGACTCTCATGCCTGAGGCTTCAAAGTCCCAGGTTCAATCCCCTAAACTACCTTAAGCCAGAGCTGAGCAGTGCTCTGGTAAAAAAAAAAAAAAAAAAAAAGTAACAGCAACAATCAACAACAAGGGCAACAAAAGGGAAAAAATAAATAAAATTAAAAAAAAAGAAATTTAAAATTACACCAGTGCCTGGCTTTCTAAATATTTTCTTCTTTAGGATATGTACTTATTTATTTGTTATTCAGTAGAGATAAAGGGAAATGGAGGTGGAAGGAGAATATGGAGTGGTAGAGAGACAGAGAGACACCTGCAGCACAGCTTCCTCTCTCGAGAAGCTTCCCTCCTTCAGGTGGGGGCCAGGGACTCGAACCCAGGTCCTTGTGCACCGTAACATGTGCGCTCCACAGGGTGCACCACTGCCAGGGCCCAGCTGACATGGTGTGATTCACATTCTCCTTCTGTTACACAATGTTTCTCTGACAGCATTTTCTAGTAGCGCGATTAACAATGCCTAGTTCAAGTCCAGGCTTTGACAGCCCCTCTGATCTTGAAGAGTGGCGTAGCATAGACTTCCTGGGGATGAGATATGGCATCGATGTGCCCCTGATCTGTCACCCAGCTGGCTGCCAGTCAGTCTGGCCAGATACCCTTCTTTCTATTTATACATCTAGGCTTAAAGGAGGTGGGCAGATGCCTCTGTCACGGAAATAGCACACTTTATAGGTCTCAGGCTGTGTACACAAGGACCAGGGAGATAGCTGAGCCTTACAGCAAAGAACTTGCTTGCCTGACACCCCGGGGTTCCCAGCTTAATTCTAGCACCGCAGTATGCCAGAGCTGCTGTGTGGTGGGGGCTCTGGTCTGGACTTACTCTCTCTCGAATATATTTTTTCTACTTCATGAAAATAAAATGTATTCAACAAAAATAGGATATATACCTTAAAAGAAACCCACTACTCTGCAGAGTGCATGATCTGGAGAAATGAATAAGCCATTGCTTAGGAATTATAATCATCATGACAGACCCTAGACACTTAAGTACTATAGTGTCTAGCCCTGTGTGCAATTCAAATCCAGAATTTCCTTTTTTTCCCCCCTGCTTTTTTGTGTTGCTTCTCCCCTGGTTCACTGCTCCCCTACTCTGCCGAGTTAAGTTTCTTGTAACAGTTAAGAGGGAACTTGAGAAGATGAAAGCAGAGCATGAATCTACTCCATACCCAGAAATACGATGTCTGACTTGGGAAATTACATAACCTTTCTAAAATGCTCCCAATTTTTGTCTTCTTGATTTTGAAATGAGAATCTCTGTGGCTATGTCTCTGTGACTTATTAATTTTTTTTAATTATTACCTTTATTTACTTATTGGATAGAAACAGCCAGAAATCAAGATGGAAGGGAGTGATAGGGAGAGAAACAGAGACGCCTGCAGCCCTTGTTCGCCACTCACAAAGCTTTCCCTCTGCAGGTGGGGACCAGGGCCTCAAACCCTGTCCCTGTGCATTGTAACACATGTGTGCCATTGGACCCAGGTGTGCCACCCCCCCCGGCCCTGTGACTGGTAACTATATGGCCAGGGACGCATATTCTTTGGGCGGATTTTTAAAATTTTTTTTATGTGAAGTGTGGCAGGCCTGGGGGTCCTTGCTGGAATCACCAGGAGTGAAGAACCCCCCCCCCCCCAGCCCCACTGCTCACAGGTGAAGGCAGAGAGAGGCAGGACGCCCGGCACCAGGAGCACACAGTCCTCAGTGAGGGTCAACGGACCATTGCGTTGTCCAATTTGAGTTATCAAGTCAGGCAATGATGGGGTGACGCCAGGACTCCTCAGAGTTCCTTTTTCTTCCCCCCCAGGAGATCACATTGCCTCATTTTTGGTTTCCCAACTTGTTTACCTTAAAAGAACAACGTCAACATTTCAGATTTGGTAAAGGGAAAAAAGCTTTATTTTTCTTTGCTTGAAACCTTCATTCTAGGGGATGAGTGGTGGTGTACCCGGTTAAGTGCACATAGTACGAAGCCCAAGGACACGTACAAGGATCTGGGTTCGAGTCCCGGCTCCCCAACTGCACGTGGGATAGAGACTGTCTGAAATCGAGAGGAGCGGGGGGAAAGGGGAAGTGAGAGACAGAGACACACCTGCAGATCTGCTTCACCGCTTGTGAAGTGACCCCCTTATAAATGGGGACTGGGGCTCAAACCTGGGTCCTTGCACATTGTGCTCAACCAGGTGCACCGCCACCTGGGCCCTCCTTAAAGTATTAATATGCTAACATTATATCTCTAAGGACATCTTAATACATTCCCTTTAGAATTATTTGTTTATTTACTTATTATTGGTTAGAGATAGTGAGGAATTGAGAAGGGGAGATAGAGAGAGAGAAAGAGACAGAGAGACACCTACAGCCCTACTTCGCCACTCCTGAAGCTTTTCCCCTGCAGATGGGAACCCACGTCCTTGTGCACGTAGCCAGGTGTATCACCACCTGGCCCAATACGTTACCTGTTAATACCCTATATAAATTGAGGGCGTAGGTTGTTTTAGGTAGTGGCCCATTCTGCTTTTGCCAAATTACCAAACTAGTGTAGAATTTTTTTCACAAAGTGCCCTGCTTTCCTGATAAGCCTATTATTTCTGTGTAAATTATCTCTGAAATTTAATATACCTTCTCTCTCATTGCTTGGTCTGCTGCCCTAGAATTTCCTGCTGAATACCATTTTCTCTCTATCTTTTTAAATATTTATTAATTTATTTATTTCATTTTGTTGCCCTTGTTTTATTGTTGTGGTTAATTGATGTCGTCGTTGTTGGATAGCACAGAGAGAAATGGAGAGAGGAGGGGAAGACAGAGAGGGGGAGAGAAAGACAGACACCTGCAGGCCTGCTTCACGGCCTGTGAAGCGACTCCCCTGCAGGTGGGGAGCCAGAGGCTCGAGCCGGGACCCTGATGCTAGTCTTTGCGCTTTGCACCACGTGCGCTTAACCCACTGCGCTACCGCCCGACTCGCCTCTCTCTCTTTTTTTTTAACCAAAGCCACACAAATGTACAAGTTCATTCTGGACGACTGTTATCATTCAGATGACACTACTGCCAGGACTCAAAACTAAATCTTTCTACCTGGTGAGCTATCTCTTAGGCCATCGCACAAAACATATCTAAAACCTTCACAATCATCTTCACCATAGAAACTAGATTCCCAAGGTAGTTGTGTGTATCCCGCCAAACAGCCCAGACCCCATACTACAGGAAATCAGAATTTCCCTCAATACCACATTATTCGTGTACGCAGTAAGCACTCAGTTCTTCAGAGATGACATCTCTTTTTCATCTCTATTCAGACGTTACCAAACCTATCAGAATTTCTTGACGTTAGTAATTTAAGAAAGTGTCAGGGCAGATTTGCCCAAAGACATAGTTGCTATGCACATGACTTATGTATACAAGAACCTCTGGTGGTTTCTGACTCTGAAAGTTTGAAAATGCTGTTTTAGACAGACTCTGTGTTGTTAATCGGATGTTATTTGCATTTATACATATTAGTTAACTAATGACACTAGCAGAATATTACATTATTATAAGTCAGCATCTCTATCCACTACATGAAGTTTCCCCCTGGAAGTTCAGTTCTATCCTTCTAAATTCTTTATCGTGATCTCTGTATCACAACCCTTTAAAGCAATATCCTGAGCCAATCAGAAAACAAACCCAAACACGAGGCATTGGCATTGCCTGAGCTTTTACAAATAATACAAATTCACACAACCATATTTACCTTTCCTGTCACAATCTTATCTGCTGTTTTGTTCCTATTCGTTTTTTTTTTTTTTTTTTTGGACGTGGCTATTCTCAAGTCTCCATTTCAGAGACTATATTTTCCCTACTCTGACCTACTTTTCTGGCAAGTCCCTTCTCTTCCTGGTTCCTGCCTGTGTGTCTCGCCTAAACCTTAAAGCAAAGAGGCACGGTTCTGACTGCCTTCATGTTCTCCATCAGGCCCTGCACACTGCTACCAGTAGGCACGACTAAGTTCAACAAAGACTGATGTAAATTCAAAGAGAATTATCGCAGCTGCTTTCTTTGTCTGGGGTTGTAACAAGTTGGGGAAAATGTTATTTCTAAATTTATTTTATTAGTAATTTAATGATGGCTTATAAGATCATAAGATTATAGGGCTAATAAAAAAAAGAAATCGAAAAATAAGAAAACACAAAGCAGAAATTGGATTTGGTTTGGTGTACTGCACCAAAGTAAAAGAATCTGGGGGGAGCCGGGGGTGGCACAGCGGGTTAAGCACACGTGGCGCCAAGCGCAAGGACTGATATAAGGATCCCGGTTCCAGCTTCCGGCTCCCCACCTACAGGGGAGTCGCTTCACAAGTGGTGAAGCAGGTCTGCAGGTGTCTGTCTTTCTCTCCCCCTCTCTGTCTTCCCCTCCTCTCTCCATTTCTCTCTGTCCTATCCATCAACAATGACATCAAGAACCACAACAGTGTTAAACAACAAGGGCAACAAAAGGGAAAGAAAAAGAAAAAAGAATCTGGTGTGTGTGTGTGTGTGTGTGTGTGTGTGTGTGTGTGTGTGTGTGTGTGTGTGTGTATGTGTGTGTGTGTGTGTGTGTGTGTGTGTGGTGGCTCAGGTCCTGGAACATGATGGCAGAGGAGAACATAGAGAGGACTGAATTGTTATGCGGAAAACTGAGAAATGTCACACATGTACAGACTAATGAATTTTACTGTTGACTATAAATCACTAATACCCAGTAATAATAATAAAAAGATTACAGGAGTTTAGCTCCACACAGCACCCACACCACAGACAGTTCTGTGACCTCCCTCCTTCCCTGGCTCTCCTTCCTGCTTTCAGGGATAGCCATTATAGTTTCCACAAAGCCTTAGGGACAGTTCACGACCTTCCTTCACAACGTTACATGTTCGTGGATTGTCTTTTAGAGTCATGCAGGTCATTTGGTAATAGATAGAAACTATAGCAACAAGAGTCCTTGAATAGTAACGCCAAAGTCCCTCAAGGTATATGACATGATAAGAAGGGTGAGCAAAACAAACATTGATGTAGGGAAGATTACAAAGTACTAGAGAGAAAATCACAGTATTTAAAAAGTCACGGAGGACTTTATACATATAAATATGTCGTACATGAACATATTTATATACTGTAGATGAAAAAAGTGTAGAATACACCAATGGGAGTCTTTCTAAACCTGTTCTTATCTCACTGTTCTTTGTTTGAACACCTTTGGCCCATTTCTTCCTCCCCTTTCATGCATTCAAGTTGCCCCATAGTTCTGCGTCTTGTGTTTCTGGCTCTTGTTTATTGTGTGTCACCAAGCTGAGAGCTAAATGTTTGTTTCTTTCTCTGTAGCACTCCTTTCAGTAACTTAAAGGCAGGCCTGGTAATGGCAGACTCCATCAGTGTGTGTGTGTCTGCTGCCATGTAGATTGCCCCTCGGATTTGAATGATGGTTTTGCAGAGTACAGTGTGTGTAGCTGACAGTGGTTGTCTTTTAAAACCTTGAACATACCACTCCACTCTCTCCTGGCCTCCATGTTTCCTACAGAAAAAGTCTGAAGCTAGTCTGATTAGACTGTCTAGGAAAGCCCCATTCTTCTTTTCCCTAGTAATTTATACTTTTTTTCCCTCCTTTGTACTTGATTTTTGGTCATTTCACAGTGATGTGTCCTGGTGGAGTTCTGTTTGGGTCTAGTAATTTGGGAATTCTCTAGGTTTCCTGAACATCTACATCTTGGCCTACCCCAGGACTAGAAACAATGTTATTTTTTTAAATTTCTTTAATGGAGATTAATGGTTTACAGTCACCTCCAGAGCTAAACCCGAAGATAAGCAGCACATTTCTCCACACAATCACTAAAGGCTAGAAGAGAATGGCAAGAAATATATCGAGTGATCAGTGGGAAATATCCTGCTAAACTGTCATTCAAACTAGATGGAAGGATTAAAAAAAACCCTCCTCAGACAAGCAACGGTTGAAGGAAACAGCTATCCCCAAGCCTGCCCTGCAAGAAGTTCTGAAAGTTCTCTTATAAACAATCACATCATCATAAACATGCCATACATCAGAACACTCTAAAATTTTAGAATAATGGCATTAAAATATCTTCATTCTATAATATCAATAAATGTCAATGGCTTGAAGTCACCTATTAAAAGGCAGAGTAGGAAGATGGATCAGAAAACACAACCCAACCATATGTTGCTCGCAGGAATCCCACCTAAATCAACAAGACAAACACCAACTCAAAGTAAAAGGATGGAAAACTACCATACAAGCCAATAGACCACAGAAAAGGGCAGGAACAGCTATTCTCAATCTGACAAGATAGACCTTAAAACAAATAAAATTTAAAAAGATAGGAGTAGACATTACTTAATGCTCAGAAGATCAAGTTAGTCAAGAGGTCTTAACAATCATTAACATTTGTGCGCCCAATGAGAGTCCACCTAAATACATCAAACATCTACTCAAAGGGCTACAGCAGGATATTCACAGCAACACAGTTCTTCTTCTTCTAGCGTTTGCCCTTCTTCCGTAGCCAGTCAACAGCAAAGCTGTCAGGAGCTGCTTGTTGCTGGCTTTGAAAGTGACTGGGATCCATGTGGATTCAGTCGGCCAGGAAGGATCGTCAGTTTCCCCAATGAATGGGTACTCACGGGATGCACCACGAGAAGGTCGATCCAATGCAACACAGTACTATCAGGGAAAACGTTACTTTCAATCAATCTCTGTCTTTCTTACATATTTATGGACTATTTTATAGCCCAGAGATAAGTCAGTCATTGGCCTAACTGTAATTGGAGACCGCCTTGACTGAATTACATGGTTAAGCCTCTTGCCAGCTGGATCAGACTGTTTTTCAACTGACTGTCTTGAACAAAGGGAAGCAAGTAACATGCCTCAGTAAGACTGAATCTGATGTGATTTGCATGACGTTAAAATAGGAGCTCATCCTTTGTTTCGCCCCCAGTGAACACCTTGCCATAAGACTATCATAAAAAAAAAAAAAAAGTATAGGGAGTCGGGCGGTAGTGCAGCGGGTTAAGCGCAGGTGGTGCAATGTGCAAGGACCGGCATACGGATCTCGGTTCCAGCCCCCGGCTCCCCACCTGCAGGGGAGTCGCTTCACAGGCGGTGAAGCAGGTCTGCAGGTGTCTGTCTTTCCCTCCCCCCTCTCTGTCTTCCCCTCCTCTCTCCATTTCTCTCTGTCCTATCCAACAACGACGACATCATCAACAACAATAATAACTACAACAATAAAACAACAAGGGTAACAAAAGGGAATCAATAAAGTATTCAAAAAAAGTAAATTAAAAAGTATAAATATCATTACACAAGTTAGAGAGGGATTTTCTCTAGGAAAAACACTGCAAACTTCAAAAATCCTAGTAGACGAAGGTGTGATTTGGTAGTGTCCACAAGCATCACCTGCCTCTTCTGGGGAGACTTTCCTCTGCTCACATCTGGCATGTCCTCGGTAGATTATGTTGAAGTTCCAAACATTTTGTGTTGACACTCAGTCCTCTCCTAGAATCATTCTATCTCAGTACCCAATAAAGAACCTTCTTATCTAGCAGAGGCCACGCAGAGTTCTTCAAAGCTGAAAAAGATTGCTCACAGTCATCTGTGTTGTTAAAATTCGGCGGGCTCTGGCTGGGCAGGCTAGCTTCACGGGCGGGTAACAGAGACGCGGAGACAACGGCTGGGCAGGGAAGCTGTATTTCTTTATTCAGGAACAACGATTCATAAACTAAGACCAACTAATCACCAAACAGAACTCTGCTGTCTCTTTGCGGCGGCACAAGCACTCTCTCTTACTCTGGAACTCAGGAACCCAGGAACTCTGTCACTCTGGAACTCTGGTGGGTTTCCTAGGGGCGGGGCCAAGCGGGCCCGCGAAATTAACAGGACTGATCTAATTCTCTTGGCGGGGGAGAACTGGAACCCAATGTAAAGCATACAACACATCTGACAGGGTGTCCTCTGGCACCTTGTGACAACCCTAAAGGCAAAAGCTGCTACTTTTGGAGTCATCCTCACTGAGCCAGCAGGACTGAAAAAGGACCTTAGAGGCTAACGGTGCAATTAGCTTTCCATGAATCCAGCCACTTGTCCCGTTCTACTTCCAGCCCGTTACTGTTAAGATTGGGTCCCTGTGGGAGTTGCTCTCTTCTGTTCTTTTTGAAAGACCTCCTTTTCTGCTATAGGGGTGTGCAAAACACATCTCAGCTTCATGCTGCTTTGGGTAGTCTGATTTGCCTATTTGTTTGGTTTTGTTAAAAGGAACAGATTCTGTCTGGCTTGTCAAGGAACTTGGTGACCAGCAAGTTTTCACTCGAAGAAAGTCAAGTCTGTTTGTAGGCAGCAGCTTTCTAACGTTTGGAAATGAGGATGGGGACAGAGTCATCTGTTTCTCATCTAAAGCAAAAGTCACCTGTTTCTAACATCTGCCAAGTCACTGCTACATTTTCCAAGGCAGAGAAGGCACCATGCTGAGAAACGCAGACCTGTTTGCCTCCTTCGTCAGCTGGGTACAAATGTGGCTGCCTGGGAACTGGGCTCCACAGCCTGGTGTCAGGATGGCCTGTGCCTGGCACGAATGTGTCCTAGGATGGGCAGTAGAGCGACCGTGCTCCGGTCCACTTTCTCAGTGCTTGCTCTGCATTCAAAACTCTTTTAAAACATCTCAGCTTGTAGCACAGTTGGTTTTAGTCTTTTGTGTGTGTTTTTACAGGAGGCATCAAACTGTGACTGCATAAGCCTGTCCCCTTAGAACTGAAAGACATAGGGAGTGCTTCCCATTTGCAATGTAATCGAGAATAAGACAACGCCAGTAACCCAGAGCCTCTCAGGTTAGGGACTGAAAACGTGGGCATGATGCTAACAGCCACTCAGAGTCTCACATTTGTTTGAAGGACATCCTATGGTCTGCAAAAGTGATCACTGAATCCCACCAGTGCCACCAGGAGACTGTGTGTGTGTGTGTGTGTGTGTGTGTGTGTGTGTGTGTGTGTGTGTGTGTGTGTGTGTGTGTGTGTGTGTATGTGTGTGTGTGGTGTTGGGGGGGGTTTCCTGGTGCATGGTGGTGAGAATGTAAGTATTTTATATTTATTTATTTACTTATTCCCTTTTGTTGCCCTTGTTTTGTTGTAGTTATTATTGTTGTTATTGATGTTGTTGTTGTTGTTGGATAGGACAGAGAGAAAATGGAGAGAGGAGGGGAAGACAGAGGGGGAGAGAAAGACAGACATCTGCAGATCTGCTTCACTGCTTGTGAAGTGACTCCCCTGTAGGTGGAGAGCCCGGGGGCTTGAACCGGGATCCTTAAGCTGGTCCTTGTGCTTCGTGCCACCTGCACTTAACCCACTGCACTACCACCTGACTCCCTTCTTTGATTTTTTAAAAATATTCTTACTTGTTTAAATTTAAACACACACACATACGGAGAGAGAGAGACTAGAACCCTGCTAAGCTCTGGTTTACAGAGGTGCTGGGGTTGAACCTGGGACCTCAGAGTCTCAGGAATGAAAGTCTCTTTACATAACCATTGTGCTGTCTCCCCTGCCTCCCACCCACCCATGTACTTTCTATTTAAATATTCCATGCATACAAGCTATTGCTTCAAGTAAATTATTTGAACTTAGCAAAAGGCATTTATTCATCTTGAAGCATATTAAAGTAACAGAAGAACTGAAAGCCACCTAATAATTCATCTGGTCCATTTTTTAATATTTCTTGGTGGTGTGAAAACTTAGTCCTTAAGTTAAGCAACGTGCTCATTATATCCTTGGCAATGGTCTTGACCGGGTTTGTCTTTTCAGCCTGGTTGGGTGAGCAAGAAGGGTGATTTCATTCTTGTCAAGTAGATACACTAATAAAAATGAGGCCAGTAGAAATGCTGTGACACTCCTGGTGAGATGATGGCTATTCCTGAGTGACTTGTAAGTAGCGTCGTTTTATGGAAATACTGCAGTTTAAATTCCGAGTAGTTGCCATTGGATGTCAGAAGCATGGTTTGCTGTGTGCCTTTTAAACTAGCCTAAACTCACCTCTCTTGGGGCTCTGGATGTGGGCACCCAGTTTGTTTAAACCAGGGAACTTGTTTCCTGAAGACAAAGATAGATTCTAGTTGAGTTATGTTGATCAGTTTCCCCAATCATCAAACTAGAGAGTTAACGGTTGTGACCGCACTTGGGATTCCCAATGGCAAACTAAACCCACAGATTCATCCTACCGTGAGTCTGAGGTGACCCTAGACCTTTCAAGGATCATATATCTCCTAAAACTAAGAATGCCCTTGGACCTAGGAAGGTCAGTAGAGATGAACAGAGGCTTCCTTTCCTTCTTCGTCTTCCGTTCATTTACCTTCTGGTTGCTCAATGCACAGGTCTTGATTGAGCTCTTCTTGTTCACTGGGAATTACACTGAAAAGATGGGGGTTTTTTTGGTTTTTTTTTTCTTTTAGGGCCCATCCAATTTTAGGGCTTCATGCTTGATTGATACTGCTGACTAGTTTTCCTATTTCCAAATCAAATTAAAGTAAGCCATGCTGGTCTTGCAGTATAAGGGATCATTTGTTGTAAGGTGGTTCTGTGGATGTCAGCCAGAATGTGAAAATCTGGAGTGTTCGTGTTATTTCCGGAGGCAAGTGCTCACAGGAAATAGAATTTTGTTGTGACCTAATGTTCTGCTCTGTAAAAATTAGGAGAGTCTGGGGCAACGAAAGACTTAATAGGATTCTGCTAGAACAGGCATGTCTGCCAACTCATTCGTGGGCTAACCCATTCCTCATAGTTCTTGCACACAACCTAATGATCATGATCTATTTTTAATGCTTTGATGCTTATCTACTTTAATTTTGATTTTTTTTGTGTGATTGCAGGTCCTACAGGTATGGATCTCTGGCAGCTGCTATTGGCCTTGGCAGTGGCAGGCTCAGGCAATACTTTCTCTGGGAATGAAGGTGAGTACTTTCTTCATTTTCACCTTCAGTGTTTCTCTTTTTCTGTTAAGTCTAAGTTCTTTGAACAATTTAATGAAATTATAACCCTTAAGTAGCATCAAATGGGAAAACTGTCTTAGCTTTAAAATCATGAGTTAGGAGGATGTGTCTGTAGATGTTTTTGGCGGAATACAGCAGTCAGATTTAGCATCTGATATTTTTCACATGAAAAAAGACACTACAAATAATGTGGAGGGCATTGGCGTGGAGGGCAAGCTGAAACCTCAGGCTCGGGGAGAGAGACTGGAACTAGGCTTTCAAGGGCTAGTCATCTCCTGAGCACGCAGCTCATCTGGGACTAAAGGGTGCACGGCCTGTTTCCAGAGCTCAGAATTAAGGCCTCCTCATCATTTTCTTTGAACGTGGAAATTGTGGGTTTCAAATAAATCTCATCTCTTACTCTCAAGCTGAGTATCGTTCAGCGAAAAGAACAAGACACCTGGAAGACTGAGATGATATGCCCAGATGTTCTTAGGCAGCTCTGTGGTTCCCCTTCTTTTTTATAACCTCTTCCTAGTGGAGAAGTCTCCAGAAATTCAAACTGATACCTCAGGGTTGAAATACTAGGAACAAGAAAGAACTGTGAAAGGGAAAAGGAAGTTCTCCATCTAGAAAGAAAAGTATTCTCCCAAAGGAATGGAAAGGTTTCTTTCGTTTTCTTTTTTTCATTCTCTCTCTCTCTCTCTGTCTCTGTCTCTCTCTCTCTCTCTCTCTCTTTATTTATTTATTTATTTTGCCATAATAAGTACTTGACGTTTATCCCAGTGCTTGGACTTCAACAGAGGAAAAAAACAATCTCTTTCTCCTCTACAGTGACACCTTTCTGTTGTTGCTTTAAGAACTATTGACATTCCTACTCATCATTCTTGTTAAAAAGTACAGTTTAGCCCAGAGGTAGTGACTTAAGATGTCCTCCCTGACCTTGAAGCAAAAAAAAAAAAAAATCATTCCATAGTAGTGAGCTTCTGAAAAGAACCAGAGTAACTTTAAAAAAAAGGGGGGGGGGGGCCAGGTAGTGGTGCACCTGGTTAAGTGCACACACTTCAATGTACAAAGCCTTGGGCTCAAGCCCCTGGTCCCCACCTGCAGGGGGAAAGCTTCACAAGTGGTGAAGTAGAGCTGCAGGTGTCTCTCTGTCTCTCTCCCTCTCTGTCTCCTTCCCTCTCAATTTCTCTCTGTCTCCAATAATAAATAAATAAAATTTAAAAGAAAAAGAAAAAGATCTAAAAAAAAAAAAAACAAAGAGAAAACAAGAAAAGTCAGTGAAATATGTTATTTTATCTCATAAAGCAGTTTCAAAATATTTATAGGAAAGTAGTCATCATTGTTTGAAATATTTTTGGGTGTCTCTAGTGTCATGAACTCGACAGTATGCAGCATGGAGAGAACTGCAGAGCCCTGTCAGCAGCCTTTCCCAGGGCTGGTTTCATTTTATTTCATTTTATTTTATTTTATGATTTTCAGGAATTTTAATCATTATTTGAGAAAACTGAAAACATTCACATGTTAGGCTGAGAGAGAGATTGAAAGAGAAATAGATAGAGAGAGAGACAGACAGACAGACAGAGACAGAGAGAGAGAAGAGCAGAGCTCATACTCACATGGTGATGACCTGCACAGACAGTCCACAGGTCTCCTTTTTTTTTTTTTTCTATATTTATTTATTTATTCCCTTTTGTTGCCCTTGTTGTTTCATTGTTGTAGTTACTATTGATGTCGATGTTGGAAAGGACAGAAAGAAATGGAGAGAGGAGGGGAAGACAGAGGGAGAGAGAGACAGATACCTGCAGACCTGCTTCACCGCCTGTGAAGCGACTTTCCTGCAGGTGGGGAGCCGGGGGCTCGAACTGGGATCCTTCCACAAGTCCTTGCGCTTTGCGTCACATGTGCCCAACCCACTGCGCTACAGCCCGACTCCCTCCATTTTAAAAAATTGTTTCTTTATAAAAAGGAAACATTGACTAAACCATAGGATAAGAGGGGTACAACTTCACAATTCCCACCACCAGAGCTCTGTATCCCATCCCCTCCCCTGATAGCTTTCCTGTTCTTTAACCCCGTGGGAGCATGGACCCAGGGTCACTGTGGGATGCAGAAGGTGGAAGGTCTGGCTTCTGTAATTGCTTCACCGCTGAACATGGGTGTTGTCAGGTGGATCCATACTCCCAGCCTGTCTCTCTCTTTCCCTAGTGTGGAAGGGCTCTGGGGAAGCAGAGCTCCAGGACATATTGGTGGGGTCGTCTGTCCAGGGAAGTCTGGTCAGCATCATGCTAACATCTGGCACCTGGTGGTTGAAAAGAGAGTTAACATACAAAGCCAAACAATTGTTGACCAATCATGAACCTAAAGGCTGGAATAGTGCAGGTGAAGAGTTGGGGGGTTCTCTGTTTTGTAGATAGCTAGTAGGCATATTTTAGTTATATTCCAAAGGACCTGTGGCTATAATAGTTTTTTTGTTTGTTTGTTTTTGCCTGAGCCTGAAATCTGATATGCAAGTCGATCCTAATTTTATTATCAGGGGAGATGATGTCATGGCTGGCAGAAGGAGCAAAGAGCTGAATCAGAGAAGAGAGTAGCTCCCAAATACGGGAAAGGGGTATGAATACTGTTGACTGTAACCCCCATCGATTTGATGTGGTCTGGGGCCCATATTCAGCTTAGGAGCCTATGTGACTTCTTCTTCTTCTTCTTCTTCTTCTTCTTCTTCTTCTTCTTCTTCTTCTTCTTCTTCTTCTTCCTCTTCCTCTTCCTCTTCCTCTTCCTCTTCCTCTTCTTCTCCTCCTCCTCCTCCTCCTCCTCCTTCTATTTCTTCTTCTTCTCCTCCTCCTCCCCCTCCCCCTCCCCTTCCCCCTTCCCCCTCCCCCTCCCTTGCCCCTCCCCCTTTCCCTCCCCCTCCCCCTGCCCCTGCCCCTCCTCCTCCCCCTCCTCCTCCTCCATCTGAGCTCACATTCTGTGGTCATGAGTAGGAACATTCCAAGCTGCCCCAATATGAGAACCTATCTTCCTCACGTATAGCATAGAGTATGTTGTCCAGCCTCCCTTCGGAGGATGGAACATTCTCTACCATTGTTGATCCAAGTTGAGGGCAAGGTCCTATGGGGGCCCACAAAGGGGTCTATTGTGTTGTTCCTGATAGAGACGATGACTGGTAACATTGGGGAGAGTGATTTATTCGAGGTCTAGGCCCATCATGTCTGTTTCGGGATCTCAGGACTCCCTGATTAGCCCCCCCCCCCCCACGGCTGGTTTTAGACCCTGGTTCTGAGCCAAAGAATTACAGCTAAGATCCTCTGCTGCTCCGAAGTCATGGAGGTTTAATCTCTACTTTGTTCACTAATCGATTTTCACTCCACTGGACAAGGAAATTTGAAAACCTATGAACAGCAGGTGTGGCAAAGGAAATCTTTAAAGGAAATTTTAAAATGTGTCCTCAGCTGAAGATTAGAGCTCAAGTCATATCTTGGACCTACACACTGCATCTATTTTAGCTGCGTTGGTATCGAGCAAACCCTTGACTTCGTAAGAGAAACAGGAAAAAAACGTCAAATCATTCAGCCTCCTAGTACTTATACAAAGTAATGTAGCAAAGGAAATAAGTCTTTCATTTATTTTTTTTTTACCTTAAGATGCTACCCAGAATTCCTTTGGAATTCATGTCTGTTTCAAAGAATTCTACTTTAACATGGTCTGGTGGTGGTTGAGGCTAGAGTATGAGGTAGACATAGGAAGCTATAGATGAGTGTTTGAAGATGTGTATGTGTGTGTTGGCACACAGGTGCCCATGACTGCCTGTTGGGGACCTTGGTCACTTATCTGGTAGCTTTAGCCAAAGTAATCACATAGCAAAACAGGGATTGAGTCTCAGAGAATACTCAGGAGTGGTGTGTTTCCTTTTTTTTACCAGATTCACATTAGTCACACCATTTAATTTTCTCTTCTAAAAATATGTCTGGGTTGAAAAAATAAAAAGACACTGCTTTCAGTTTCACCGGTGATTCAAAAAATCTGTTTGATCAGTAAAAATGGTCACAATGCTGAGTAAGGGGTCTTGGAGAAGTTACTCAGGAGCTGACTGGCGATGACCTATCTGTCTATCTGGGCAAAGTTAGCACTTGAAGACTTGACAGAGCTTTTCCTGCCTGGGCAGATGAGCAATTAGAGACATACTGGCCCTGAGAGAATTTTTTTATTGAGTCTAATTGCCCTAGGGGAGGTGTAATGAGCACTTAATACCAGACAATACCACTATTGTATTAGTTGGTGTTGTAAAGGATGTTTCCTCTTTGTCTTTCTTGCTCAATTTATCCTGCTTCTTAAGGAAGGTGATACAGTCTCAGGGAAAATTTCTTATTTCCAAATCAGGAGTCAAAAACAATGCTTCAGTTTCAGGGGACTTACCAGGGTTGAACTATCAACTTATAATATCACAAATGATTACATCAAAACCTGGGGTGGTGCTTTGAATGGCTAATGTACACAATGATCTGACTGATATAGATATTGTCCAAGGAATATTCTAAATTAGATCCTTAATCTCTCCTGTCCTGTCAGTCTATAGCTAGTGTCCTCTTTGTCCAGCAGCCTAAATAGGAGCAGACAAGTTCCCACCATAAAGAAATTCAATCTGTGTGAGATAAGAGGGACAAAATATAGATGTATTAGGACAGTTCCATTGTGTTTCCTAACAAATAAATGCAGGATGACGATTGTGTTGGGATATACCGATGGAAGTATGAGTAATGATCATTCTTCTGTAATGATATTTTAAATGTAAAATAATGGAACATCATATCCTCCCATGAAGGTATTTTAAATGTAAAATAAATATTTAAATATTTATTTAATATTAACATTTAAATGTCAAATAAACACATGGCTATTTTAAGTGTAAAAGCATTGCATTGCTGTTAAGCCATCTTAAGAAAGAAAATGTAGTCTCTGGAACGAAAGGGATAAATACTTGTAATCCTATATTTAGATAGTCATCTGCTACTGTGATATGCATTTGACGTCGTTGCATTATGTCAGGCTTTTTATCTCTGTGTATCAAGGCAGTGCAGTGAATATAGGAGGTGTTCGATAAATGCTATTTTTTTAAAAATAAAAAAAGAAAGTTGAAACTGTATATAGTCTAGATTATGCAATGAGTAGTCATCAGAATGCTCTGAAAAAGAAAGAAAGAAACCAAGGTAGATAGTCATAGTTGATTAAATGATCTCAATGTATAGATGCCTCTTTAGAGCTTTCAAAGACTGGACTTGGGGCTATGAGGAACACAGTGACTCCTCACTTGGGACACTTACTGAGCTAAGAGATAGAGACAGTGTACAGAGACATCCAGGGCAACGCAGTGTCTCTTGACTGTCAAGTAATGACCTGGACTGAGGAACTGGAGGTGCTCAGACTTACTGAAGGAGGTAAGAGAAGAATGGCAGCTACTGGACACTTTCACTCACATGTGGGTGTAGGGAATTAAAGCACACGAGTCTGATGAAAAAAGTGACCTAACTGTCTCTAAGAGTTTGTAAGGACTGTGATGGTTATTGGTGGGGGATATGATGTGTTTTCAAAGAGCTTTGGTGGTGGGTACCCTGTGTTTGATGTTCTCATTCGTATGGGGTGGCAGCCCATTATGGTTTTAACTTTCAGTCCTCAGTGATGTGAGTTGGAGCATTTTTAGACGTAGGCCTGTGGGATGTCTGTGTTTCTTCTTTAGAGAACTCTAACCAGATGCTTGTCTCAGCGTGCTTGCTTTGTTACAGTTGCTGTTATTATTGAACTGTATGATTTCTTTCTATGTTTTCAGTATACATCCCTTGTCAGACATGTGATGAACAAAAATTTCCTCCCAATTACTAAGCTGCATATTTTATCCTTGGAGGCAGGCAGTGGTGCACCCACTTAAGCACACATAGTACACAAGGACCGCCCACTCACACACACACCCCCGGGCTCAAGCCCCCTCCCTGTAGTGGGTTGGCTTCACAAGTAGCAAAGCAGGTCTGTAGGTGTCTGTCTTTCTCTCTCCCTCTCTCTCTCCCTCCCCCCCCCCTCAACTTCTCTCTGTCCTGTTCAATAAAATGGAAAAAATGGCCTCCAGAAGCAGTGACTTTGTATTGCAGGCGCCGAGCCCCAGCAATAACCCTGGAGCAAAAAAAAAAAAAAAAGTTGATTTTGATGTCTAGGTGCTTTTCATTCTGAGACAGTCCCATTTACTTATTCCTTCTTTAGTGTCCCTTGGGGGGTTGACTCTCCAAATCATCTCTAGTGTTATGAATAGATGTTTAGTAAGGGGGCCAGGCACTGGCACACCAGGTTAAGTGTACACAGTGCGAAATACAAGGACCTGTGCAAGGATCCAAGTTCTAGCCCTCAGCTCTCCACCTGCAGGGAAGTCACCTAACAAGTGGTGAAGCAGGGTTGCAGGTGTCTCTCTATCTCTCTCCCTATCTTCCCCTGCTTTCTCAATTTCTCTCTGTCCTATCAAAAAAAAAAAAAAAAGTCAAAAAAATGGCCACAGGAGCAGTGACTTTGTATTGCAAGCACCGAACCCCAGTGATAACCCTGGAAAAAAAAAAGTTGATTTTGATGTCTAGGTGCTTTTTATTCTGAGACAGTTACATTTATTTATTCCTTCTTTAGTGTCCCTTGTGGGGTTGACTCTCCAAATCATCTCTGGTGTTATGAATAGATGTTTTTGAGCACTTAATTTGTGAGAAGTGCAGGGTTAATTTAACTGAAGAGCAGAACACATGGGCATAGTGTTTGTGATTAGTCCCTGTGGAAACAAACGCAGATGAGTTACTTAGAGTTGAGTGAACTTAGAGGAGGTCTAGATATAGCAAAAAAAAAAAAAAAAAAAATCATGGAAAAGTCAAATTATGCTTGCCCAAGAGTGAGGTTGCCAAGAAGAGATGTGAGAGGAAGTCTATGTCATAACCACCATGTAGGCTCAAAATTGTAGACCAGGTAAAAATGCTAAGTACATGATGGAACAGTGTGTGTGTGTGTGTGTGTGTGTGTGTGTGTGTGTGTGTGTGTTATTATATATCACATATGAGGTATTCCTGTATTATAAATACACATGTTTATATAGGTATGTCACATATGTAGTATTCCTGTATTATATATACACGTTTATATAGGTATGTCACGTATGTAGTATTCCTGTATTATATATACACATGTTTATATAGGTATGTCACATATGTAGTATTCCTGTATTATATACACATGTTTATATAGGTATGTCACATATGAAGTATTCCTGTATTATAAATACACATGTTTATATAGGTATGTCACATATGTAGTATTCCTGTATTATAAATACACACGTTTATATAGGTATGTCACATATGTAGTATTCCTGTATTATATATACACGTTTATATAGGTATGTCACATATGTAGTATTCCTGTATTATATATACACATGTATATATAGGTATATTGCTATATATCTATAAGTAGATTAACAGCCATCTGTATTGATTAGTAATTATATACATAATTGTGTATTGTTACTCTAAAGTTTAAAAGCTACTGTATCAAAGTAGAAAAGCTTCAGTAGATGGCGTGTTCTAAAAGATCCCCCTGACTACTGTGTTCTGAAAGTCATTGAGCATTTGTCACCGTAAGTCTGTGCAAACTGACACAGCACTCCCGTGAAAGAAAAGGCAGCTCTGTCCTTGGGCCTGCAAAGCGCCTCACCTCAGTAGTGAATTTGCACAACCCAACTTCAAGCCCAGTTCCTGAAACTCACTATGGGTAGGAAGCTTAAGTGCTTTAGTCAGTGCTCCCCTGCCCACCCACCCGCTTATCTCTGTCAAATATATATATATATACTTGCTTTCTTTCTTTCTTTTTTTTTTGCCTCCAGGGTTATCACTGGGGCTCGATGCCTGTAGTACAAATTCACTGCTCTGTAGACATTTTTTTGACTTTTTTTTTTTTGATAGAACAGAGAGAAATTGAGAAAGCAGGGGAAGATAGGGAGAGAGACAGAGAGACACCTGCAACCCTGCTTCACCACTTGTGAAGTGACCTCCCTGCAGGTGGAGAGCCGAGGGCTCGAACCAGGATCCTTGCACAGGTCCTTGTATTTCGCACTGTGCGCACTTAACCCTGGTGCACCACTGCCTGGCCCCCTCACTGCTTTATTTCTTCAAGTATATGCTACCATCTTACAGTTGAAACTCCATGGAACCTGAGAACTTACTAAGAGACATACAGATTCTATTTCAAGCAAGTTGTATTTGGTAAATAATAAAATGTATGCCAGTTGACTTCTTTCAAGAAGCAACAATCCCAGACACCCCACTTATACCAAGTGAGAGAGAAAGCTACAGAGCTTTTGGGCTTCTGTCTTCACAGGCGGCACAAAGCCATCTTGAGGCACCCAGCCTGAGTCTGTGTACAACAGCAGCCCTCCAGCACTAGGACCTCCTGATTGATCACAGATGGCTTGGAGGAGTCCAGCAGATCATAACAGGCCAGGTTCCAAAGCCGCTCGCTGATCTTAGCCATCTACTTCTGGAAGATGAGCGCGGACCTTTGTCGAGGATGATGTAAAACGGCCCCTGTGTAAATTTTTATCCAGCGTGTTTACAGACTAAAGGATGAAATTGTATTTATTTTTTTCACTTTTGGGGCTTCTCTTATCTGAAAGAATGACGAGGACAGGGAGACAGAGGGAGGAAGGAAGTGATACCACAGCACAGAGGCCTCCCCAGGGCAATGAGAGTTGGGCTTGAACCTGGGTTGTGTGCATAAGTAAAGCAGGCAGGCTACACAGGTGAGCTACCTTGCTGGCCTAAGATAAGCTTCAAATTCTGGTTCCAATCCATAAGCAGCATCAAATCTACACAAAAGACAGTAGACAGAATCATGATCCATTAAGGTTATTAGGAAAAGGCTAGTTGAGTTTTTTAAGCAGTGCAACAAGATGGTTAAATTTTTCATTTTGGAAATATGGCTAGTGACATGATAAAGGTGAATTTGAGAGAGATGGATGGAGAGGAAAGTGGTTGTAATGGTTAGGAGAGAGACGGTATAATAAGATAGTGGTTGAAAAAAAATAGGTGGGGAGTCAGGCGGTAGCGCAGTGGGTTAAGTGCAGGTGGCGCAAGGTGCAAAGACCGGCTTAAGGATCCCGGTTCGAGCCCCTGGCTCCCCACCTGCGGATGAGTCGCTTCAAAGGCGGTGAAGCAGGTCTGCAGGTGTCTTTCTCTCCCCCTTTATCTTCCCCTCCTCTCTCCATTTCTCTCTGTCCTATCCAGCAACGATAACATCAATAACAACAATAATAACTACAAATTGTGCTGCCAAGAACATATGTGTACACAGATCTTTTTGGATGGATGTGTTGGGTTCCTTAGGATATATCCCCAGTAGGGGAATTGCAGGGTCATAGGGTAGGTCCATTTCTAGCCTTCTGAGAGTTCTGAAATGGAATTGGAGTATTACACCAAAGTAAAACGACTCTGGGGTGGGTGGGTGGGTGGGTGGGGAAAATACAGGTCCATGAAAGATGATGAATGACATAGTGGGGGTTGTATTGTTAAATGGGAATCAGGGGAATGTTATGCATGTACAAACTATTGTATTTACTGTTGAATGTAAAACACTAATTCCCCAATAAAGAAATAAATTATTTAAAAAAATAATAATAACTACAACAATAAAAAGACAAGGGCAACAAAAGGGAATAAATAAATAAATATTTAAAAAGAAGAAGAAAAAGGAAAGAAAAACACACAATGCTGAGAATCCTGGAATAGTGTAGACAGGAAACCCCAGAGGTAAAAAAAAAAAAAAATCTGCCGCTCCTGGCAGACATTTAAAAAACAAAAATAGGTGGGTCACAGAAAAGGGTGCTGAGTGTACTTGCTGTCCTATCATGTGTGGGTTTTTGACTTCACTATCAGAGCTTTCTTTCTCCATCCAGCTCAGAGTTTCTGCATTTTGTTTGTTTGTTTTGTTAATGTTACCAACGTCACCAGTGACTCACTTTTAGTATAGGGAAGCTCTGGAACGCAGCTCAGCCTGTCAGCAGTGAAGTGGTACTTGCATGAGACACTTTGTGGGAGAGGAATTATACTGAGACTGATGGCAGCTGAGTGTCTAAGCCGCCTTGTGTACCATTTCCCAGAAAGCCTGTCTGTGTCCAGCTCAGGTCAGCTCAGCTCTACAAGGTGACCGTTCTGCACCGAGATGAGATGCCCACAGCAGGAACCAAGGCCTGTGCTCCTTCCCCACATGGTCTCTGGATGTACACAGCCGTCCCCAGACTTGCCTGTCCGTAGATAGTGACCATTGCTAGGGAATTAAACAAATGTATACAGGCTGAGTCTACAGCAGCAAAGCTTTGTGCAGGGCCAAGCAGGGAGGGTGGTTTAGACGTCCCCACCAACTCCGTGACTCACCTGGCCAAGAAGCTGGCAAAGTCGGGCTGTTTTCCTGGGCCCCTCGCTTAGACTCCACCTGTCACAAAACAGAAGCCTGGTTCTGATTTGGACAGTGCCTCACACCACTTGGGTTCAGAAACCCTAAGTGCGACTCCAGCTCTCTCAGGCTCAGAGACAGAGTTGGGAAAGCATCCTGCACCAAAACAGAGAACGCTAGAGAAGGAGGGAGAAAGGGGAATGGGAGAAGTGTTGAGGTCCTGGTGGAAAGGTCCCAAGTTGGGGTTGAGGGTGTCCTGCAGACACTTATCTCGGGGAAGATGAGAAAATGTATCCAGATGTTAACGACTGTCCTGTAAACCATTAACCCTCAGTAAAATGATGAGAGAAGGAAGGAAGGAGGGAGGGAGGGAGAGAGGAAGGAAGGAAGGAAGGAAGGAAGAGGGAGGAAGGGAGGGAGGGCAGAGAAAGAGGAAGAGAGGGAAGAGAGGGAGGAAGGAAAGAAAGAAAGAAAGAAAGGAAGGAAGGAAGGAAGGAAGAAAGAAAGAAAGAAAGAAAAAAGAAAGAAAGAGAGAAACTCTCCACCTACAGGGGTTCCTGCAGCAGTGAAGCAGGTCTACAGGTGTCTGTCTTTCTCTCCCTCTCTGTCTTCCTGTCCTCTCTCAACTTCTCTCTGCCCCATCTAATTAAAAAAAAAAAAAATCAGGAAAAAGAAAAAAATGGCTCTCCAGAGCAGTGAATTCCTAGTGCCAGCACTGAGTCCAACAATAACCCTGATGGCAATAATAATAATAAGAAACTTGAAGACATCACGTTGTGAGATAAGCCAAAAAGAGAAGGATGAGCATGAAATCGTCTCACTTATTAGCAGGACTTAATAGAGTAGAGACGGGAGGGAGAGCACAAAGTGAAACATGGGGTGTTGCATCAAGGCAACGGACTCTGGGGAGGGAGAGAGTGGTTAGGAAGGAAATTCTGGGGGCCTTTATATAATGAAATTGTATGAATATGTCAATGATTACACTGTAAAGCATTAACCCTATAAAAAAATTCAGATTAAAAATAAAAGTTTTGGGATCCACACATACTCCAAGAGGGGAAGATATTAGAGGAAGATAACCAGAGGCCTCTGAACCCCAGTTTCATTGAGACTCAAAACTCTTGTGACAAGAAAACTTTGTTTTTGCACCTTCACTGAGAGAGAAGAGATTCTGAAGAACACTTGTGGAATCCAGTTACTGTATCACTTATCTGAGAAGGAAGAGGAAAAAGGAGAGACAACTATGGGATGATTTCACTCCTAAGTAGAATATAGAGAATTTAAATGCATGAACTTGCAAAAAAGAAAAAAAAAATATATATATATATAGTCAACCTATAGCTGTGGTCTTAGGAGAACTGTGGTAGTTACCGTAGGGGGTAGACACAGAACTTTGGTGGAGTGTTGTGGAATTATAACCCTTTTATCTTATAATCATGTAAATCACTCTTAAATTGATAAATAAAAAGAACCTAGATATCTGTCAGAATGAGTACAATATAAATAAAAAAAGGAGGGAAGCAAAAGAGGAAAGAAGGGAAGGAAGGAGTGAGGAAGGAAGGAAGGAAGTTAGTTTGAGGGTTGGTGTTGGTGCTGTCCAGCTTGCCTGTTCATGGACCTGCTTGGATTGCTGTCTGTGGTGGGAGGCCACCTCGGGTTCCACTGTGCCGAGGTCGACCAGGGCTTGGCCCAGCCTCTGCCCCAGGGAGAAACCTGTGGTCAGCGGTTTCCTTCACTGTGAGTTTAAGTCTCACTTTGTTTTCTTAGAGCTGCTTCACGGTAAGTGTTGATCCCTGCCTAAGTCTCGGGGAGGGCAGGAGAATTACAGTCTGGGGCGGCTGCCTGCCTTCTGGGAGCAAGGCGCAGGTGTGAGCCCCAGACCACGTGGGAGTGCCAGGCACTGGGCAAGTCTCTGGCTCTCTAGTGTCCATCTCTCTGTCTGGAATTGAAAGAATTTTAAGAGTGGTCTGAAGAGCAGTGAGATCATGAATGCATTAGACACCAGGTCCAACAACTCGGGGGGGGGGGCATTTCAGGACTATCAGCAGACGTACCTTTGAAAGTATAGATCCCCCCACCCAGCCCAAGGCACTCATTCTTGCACCTGTTGATCCATAGTACTCACTGACGCTACCGTGTATTAGCTTGTCATCAGCTGCCACCCCAAGGACTACCCACATCTCTCACAGGCTACCAGCAATATTTTCTCTCTGCAAGCGGCACTCACATGGAGCCTAAGTCATGCTGTCATCTCAAACCCAGGGCGAAGCTCCCTCGGCACCTGTCGTTGGCAGCATGACAGCTGTGGTGGGTGAGTGCACACGCACTAGCAAGGGCCGTGTCCTTCAGGCCGTGTCCCTGGATGTCCTCAGACCCTTCGCTGCGCAGACCTGGAAGGCCCACGGGGTCAGGGCACGTCTTCAACCTCGGCTGCAAGTCAGGGTTTTGTCTGCTGTGTATTTGAAAGTAGAATGAAAGCAAAAGTACAGTGTTTCACCAGGAACATATATAAGGGATCTTTGTTCCTGTTTCTACAACAACTCTTCCGGCTTTAAGCCTTAACCTTAACAAACTATGAGATTCTGCTTTACATTTCTCCTCTCTTTGTTTCTTTCTTGTTTCTTCCAGGGTCATTGCTGGGGCTCGGTGCCAGCACTACAAATCCACAGCTCCTGGTGGCCGTTTTTTTTTTTTTTCCATTTTATTGGATAGGACATAGAGAAATTGAGAGGGGAGGGAGAGAGAAAGAGAGACACCTGCAGACCTGCTCCCCCTGTGAAGCTTCCCCCCTGCAGATGGGGAGCTAGGGGGTGGGGTGGGCTCAAACCCACATCCTTACGCTTAGTACTCTGTGCGCTTAAGCAGAGGCACCACCAACCGGCCCCCTTTTCCTTCGGTACTCAAGTAAAGATGTTTCCAGAGAAGACATTGTGAAATGTCCTGCCAACGTTTTATTCCATGTATTTTATGGTTTCTAATCTAATATGTTCGTGTCTTTGATCCGTTCGGACATGACGTTTCTGAATGGTGATACGTGGCGTATCTGTTTCATTCTTCTGCATGTTTCAGTCCAAATTTCCCAACACCATTTGTTTAAAAGACTATTTTCTTCTCCATTCAGTGTCTTGGCCCCTCTTCCAAAGCTAGTTATTCCCATGCTTGGCTCTGTTCCATTGATCTGTGTGTCCAGTTCACTTCCAGTACCAGGCTGATTGCAGTGAGCCCTATAATACAATCTGGGGTCAGGGAATATGACTCCTCCATTATTGCTCCTTTTTATGGAGATTTATTTGGTGATCTAGCTATTTCCTGGTTCCAGATAAAATTTTGTTAAATTTCCTTAAAGAGATTTTTGTGAGACTTTATCTTGGATGGCATTGAATCTGTATATGGATCTGGGTAGGATGGTCATTTTGGTGTTGTTACTTCTTCCAGTCCATGAGCATGGTATATCTCCAGGACTTATCTTGAAATATCTGCAGTTAAATTGTTTTCAAATTGATTGACAAAGTGACCGTGCTGCACATTCTGTGTAATATGTTAGTGACCGACAGTTCACTAGGTGGTAAAAATTCATGATGGATTTTTTTTTTCTTCCCTATATGCCCATCCCCTGACACATGCAGTAGAAAGAAATTCCTTTTTTTTTTTTTTTTTTTTGGATGTATGACCAAATCAGCATCAGAATCCTAGTTAAGATTTTCCTAATCAGACCCCATAATGATCACTAACATTCTGTCCATCTAAACCTACCCAGAATGGAATGCATTAGGATCTGCTTTCAGGTGAAGGTGTCTGAGAACAGCTGTGTAATTGTCAGAGAAAGGACCGTAAGCCTCCTTGTGTGTTATCCTAAAGCCTGAGGGTGGACTTTCCCAGTGGAGGAGATAATCTTATTTTTTGCTTTACATTTCAAATGCTTCCTGGATCAGAAGTGTACCCTGTACACTAATGCCTGGGAGCCTATTTCTCTTCCTAAGTTAACCTTTTCCCAGGTGACTGAACCCTGTACTCTAGGCCCCAGTCCCTGGGTCACCTGGCACTGATGTCCCGATGCCACCTTTATCTGAGTCCCACCTACCTGATTAAATCTTCTCAAATATTGACAGGCATAGGTAATATGAACCCTGCAGATCCCCGACCCACATTTACTCAGCCCCTTTGGACATTGAACTTCAGGTTATGAAAGGCCCTACCTAGGAATCATTTTGATAGTTGAATCAATTTTCCCAGCCAGCCATAGCTCTCAAATATTAGCTTTTATTTTTTCCAGCTTTTCAGTAAGAGCCCATCTTGAAGTAAAAAAAAACTCTGAAAATTAAAACTCAAAACTATCATGGTAAAACTCTTAATGTCTTGGTGTCTGAGTACTTTTTAAAAGCTCTTATTTTGTGTATCTTCCAATCTTTTAGCTAAACCTGGCACATTCATGAAAAAAAATAATAAATGACAGTATTTAGAATATTTGACTTCCTGTTGTACAATGGATGAAAACACTGGACTCTCACTCATGAGGTCCCAAGTTCAATCCCCAGTATTACATATGCCAGATGACACTCTGGTTCTTTCTCTGAGTCTCATTCTCATAAACAAAAACAAACAAACATTTTTAAGTGAAGTGATATGTTACTTAGGGACATCTGTGTGGTATGGGTTTTAACAGATTCACATTAGTGAAGGTTGAACTAATATTTACTATGCTATGTTTTGGAGAGCCTAATGACCCCCTCCCAAATGAGATGTCGCTTTTTAGGAAGCGCATGATTTTGGTAGCAGCCCAATATTTAGGGAATATCTCCTCCCCTCCTCTTCCTAGACTGGGTCTCAGTTGCTTTCTTGTTGAAGCAAGAAGCTCTGGTTTTTCCCAGTGTCTCCTTTTTGTGAAAAGATGCGTTATGGTCAGATCGGGGGGAAGAGAGAATGGAGAGTCATAAAACAAAACAGCTCCTTACTGAATTCCAAGGAATGACCTGTTGGTTGGAAGTGGCCAGCTCTACACCTAGAGTCAGAAAGAAACCTTTGGGGGAGTCGGGCGGTGGCGCAGTGGGTTAAGCGCAGGTGGCGCAAAGCACAAGGGCCGGCATAAGGATCCCGGTTTGATCCCCTGGCTCCCCACCTGCAGGGGAGTCGCTTCACAGGCGGTGAAGCAGGTCTGCAGGTGTCTGTCTTTCTCTCCCCCTCTCTGTCTTCCCCTCCTCTCTCCATTTCTCTCTGTCCTACCCAACAACAACAACAATAATAATAACTACAATAATAAAACAACAAGGGCAACAAAAGGGAATAAATAAATAAAATAAAATAAAATAAAACCAGAAAGAAACCTTTGAAAAGTCCTTGATAAGGAGGAGAGTCAACCGATGCCTTAAAGCAGACTAAAGCTTCAGGAAGAAATAAGGGGTTATGGTCGTTTGTGAGGCCACAGTTGACTTCCAATGATTACTGGTGGGTTTCTGCAGTTAGCTGCTAGAAGCTCCGTTTACTCTGCATTTGGTTCGGCTATGCAGGATGTCTCTTGGTGCTGTGACCCACCCTCAATTATTACTTGCTGGGGAAGCAGCAGTCAGCCAGAGGAAAAGGGGCTCCCTGAGAAGGGTGGCTGGTCAGGCAGCCTTGGTCTTGCTCAGAGAACCTTTGGGGACGCTTGTAGGACCATTCAGTTGATCTCTAGTCTCTGCACCAGTCCACACTTCCATGGTCACATCTCCATCTCCTTCTTCTCAGTGTGGTCAAGAGAAGAAAACAGTCTAGACTAGGGATTTCAGAGCACTGGTATTGAACTCCATCAGAATTGAACTGACCCCAGCTCTGCCATCTACTAGCTATGGGATTTTTTTGTAACTAGGTCTTCCCAGATGCCGGACACTAAAACAGATCAAAGCGAAGCTGAATAATTAGAACAGATTTCATGGAAAAGTGGGTAAGGGGAGTAGTGATATTGAGAAAGGAAAAGTTCAAAGCCAACCAAGTTAAGATTCAGCATCTGGCCTATTCCCTCAAGGAGGAATTGCTTCCAATAGATATAGTCCAGGTCAGCTCTCAGTTGGTGGGTGAGGGCCAGCTGACCCTCCCCTCTGTAAGTCTGTAGATGTGCTGAGCGCTCCAAGTGCAGATCCAGATGTTCCCAGCAGTCTAAACACAGAGGCACACAGGTGCTGGGTGCTGGGTGCTGAGTGGACCATGAACACACACAGAGTGCCCGTGTGCAAAGTGTGGGGAATCTGGACCAGAAGAGGACTGCTAGCATCTGCTACAAAGGCTTTGGTAAATCGTGGCCCTTTCTTTTTTTTTTTTTTTTATATTGATTTATTTATTCCTTTTTGTTTTATTGTTGTAGTTATTATTGTTGTCATCGTTGTTAGATAGGACAGAGAAGTGGAGAGAGGAGGGGAAGACAGAGGGGGAGAGAAAGACAGACACCCGCAGACTTGCTTCACTGCTTGTGAAGTGACTCCCCTGCAGGTGGAGAGCCGGGGGCTCGAACCGGGATCCTTAGGCCAGTCCTTGCACTTGGCACCACCTGCACTTTACCCCCTGCGCTACCGCCCGTCTCCCCTATGGTGGCCATTTCTAAGCCTCAGTCTTCTTGTCTGTTAAATGAGAAGGAAGTGAGTTTTCTTAAGTCTTTCAGAAGATATTCAAGGTAAAGTATCTGCTCTAGTAATGTAGGAAAAGCAGCTAAAATTGAGGAACTTGCAAGTTTTACTGGCTTCAGGTTGAGTCACTGCAAGCCGTGATGCCGAAATAAATATGCAAGCTAAACAAACATGTGGACTTTGATTTGTAAGAATTTATTTATGCCCAAGAGAAACAGTCTGATTGCACAAAGAAGTCTTGGGATCTGAAGATAAATTTAATGACTTCAGAAAGCTTTGTGGAAGAGGACTCTTAGGTCTAAGGTGTTTTCAACAATAGGAATTTAAAGCATGGCAGCATAATCTTTTATAAAATGGGACACAGAGACCGGGTAGCAGCGCACCCCACTGAGTGAATGCACACGTTACCCTGTGCAAAGACCTGGGTTCAACCCCCAGGTCCCCACCAGCACGGGAAAAGCCTCATGAGCATGAAGCAAGGCTGTAGTGGTCTGTCTTGCTCTCCCTCTCTCCTACCCTCTCAAATTCTCTCTGTCATATCAATGAAGAAGAAGATGAGGCGGACAAAGAGGAGGGAGGTGGAAAGGGGAAGGAAAGAAGGGAGGGAGGGAGGGAGGGAGGAAGGAAGGAAAAATGACCACTAGGAACAGTGAATTCATCTTGCAGGCACCAAGCCCCAATTATAACCTTGGTGGCAATGAAAAAAATAATAATAAAATATTAGTTTTAACAATGCCTATTGAGACAGAGGTTTCATAAAACCTTAGTGCTTTAGTTCTTATACTGATTTTGTCATCTCCATGGCTTCACCTCTTCAAGTTGAAGATTTGGATAAAAAGAGGGAGAGAAGGGAGTCGGGCTGTAGCGCAGCGGGTTAAGGCACGTGGCGCAAAGCTCAAGGACCAGCGTAAGGATCCGGTTCGAGCTCCCGGCTCCCCACCTACAGGAAAAAAGAGGGAGAGAAGTAGAAGGAGGGAAAGGTACTGCAAACACTGACACTCCCCCAGTGTGGTGGAGACCAGACCTAAGCCGAGGTCACTCTCACAGCAAAGCATCCTTCCAGGTGTGTTGTCTTTCTGACCCTCACTTTATAGAACAAATAACAGGAAGGACAGGAAGAGGGTCCACAGTGAGTTGACTCTGATGCCAGGAGTGGTGCTGGGAAAGGGAGTCACCTCGACTAGCATTGGAGGTGTGGCAGCCATATTGCCAAGAAGAGTGAGGCCCAGCTCACTGGGCTAGTCACCAGGTGGACTTGAGATGTGAGAAGACAGAATCAAAACTTTTATTTGGGCCACTTCATCGCTCAGCTCTGGCATGGTGCCATCTATCTCCTCAACCTAGAATTCAAACAAAATCATTGGCTGGGACTGTAGCTCAGTGGGGAAATGCATTCCTCATATGTTTAGGGCCCTGAGCTCAACCCCTTGACATATGTACATGTCCACATGCGTTTATATATATAAATGCAATTCATTTTTCTTTTTAAAATTTGTATTATCTTCATTTATTTCATAGAGACTGCTAGAAATCAATAGGGAAGGGGAAATAGAGAGGGGGAGCGACAGAAAGACACCTGCAGCCCTGCTTCACCACTCAGAATACTTTCCCCCTACAGGTGGGGACCGGGGGCTTGAACCGGGGTCCTTGCGCATCGTAACGTGCGCTTAACCAGGTGCGCCACCACCAGCCCCTGCAATTCTCCATAAACATCTTCCGGCATGTGTGAACTGCACGTTCTCTCTCCTAGTATATCGACCACTCTGTGCCGGACTTGTGCTTTCTCATTCTGGTGACTCTATCAGATTCCACTTTTACTCTGCAAATCCTGAGCTTACCCCTAGAATGTAGGCCTAATTCAGGGATATCAGATAAGGCCTCTGTGAGCCTGAAGGCCTTGTGACCTGTTACCTGTGTTTACCCTGATACTAACCAAACTCCATGGAGGCTGCAGAGAGAACTACAGGACTTTCTGACATGTCTGGTATAATGCAGGAATAGTAGGAACTAAGAAAAGTAGCTTAGCAGAGGCATATCAGGCATTACAGCTCAGGGATCTATCCAAACATCAGGGGTTCTCCAATACTTTTGTCTTGTCTTTTTGGGAGAAAGTGATAAATGTTCAGAATTTAAAGGCTTGGAGATCTGTCGCTGCATAGGATAATAGGACATATGCTCTGTTGTGCACATGACCCAGGATGGAGCCCCAGTGCCGTATGACAAGCTGGTGGGGGGTGGGGGGCTCTATCATTGTGGTGTCTTCTTCCTCTGGCTTTCTCAATGAAAACGTCAAACCAGGAGCAAGAAAATTATGCATGCGTGAAGCACCTAAAGAAAGGAAAGGAAGGAAGAAAAAGACAAGAAGTTACTATTATTATTATTATTTTTAATCTTGGAATTTCTTTTTTGTTTTGTGTAATTTCCTACTGCAACAGGGAGAAGCACATTAGTCCTTCAGCAACTCTGGGTTCTAAGTCCGTCACACTGTACACAACTCACTGGTTATGGTTCAAAACTCTCTAAATCATTTCTCTCCTTTAAGTTTTCAGAGATTAAAAAAAAAAAGTCTAATCTGTCCCTTTCAACTCCATATTTCTTTCTCTATTACTTTTTAGATTACAGATACAGTATTCTGGGAAGGATTCCTAATGCTAAGTCCCATTTGTGGCTTTTTGTATCTGACTTTTGTTAAAAACCACTGACATTGTGGTTTTGTTAAACCACTGTTTAAGACCCCCATCTTCTACCTTCTGGGGGGAGGTTCCACAAGGAGGGAAGGTTCACAAGTGGGAAAAGTGCTGCAGAATCTTTTCCTCTCTCTTCCTCTATTTCTATCTTTTACCCTCTATTTTAAAGAAAACTACAAAAAAAAAAAAAAAAAGTGGCCACTGGGAGTACTGGAGTCTTGCATGCAGTGAGCCCCAGAAATAACCCGGGTGGCAAATGATAATAATAATAATAGTGATAATCAGTGCTATGGTGAAAATGAGGGTTTCAGGCAGAGGGCTGGGTGGTGGCCCACCTGGTGGAGCACATGTCACCATGAACGAGGAGCCAGGTTCAGGCCCCCAACTTCACCTGCAGGGGGAGGCTTCCAAGGGATGAAGCAGTGCTGCAGGTGTCTGTCTTTTTCTCTGTCTCTATCACCTTTCTTCCATCTCAGTTTTTCTCTGTCTCTACCCAATAAATAAATGAAATACTAATAAAAACAAAAAAACTAAAGTAAAGTGACAATCAGGCTAGCCACATCTGCAGATGATGGAGAACTAAGGACAGCTAATGGACTGAATGAATGACACATCTGGATTCAGAGTATCTAACAGCCTACAGTAGTAGTCAGAACTGCTAAGGTAAGATTTGCATAGGACTAAATTTAAGATCGCATGTCTAGGTTTAAAAACAACTTCACAAGTGAAGGTAGTCAGATTCCTAGTTTACAGTGAACCTTCTATACACGGTTTGAAGTTATTTAGTTTATTTCAGGTATTGCATAACCTGTTTTTTTTTTTTATTGGTTTAATTATGAACAAGTCCCTTAGATAAGAGGGGTACAATTTCACACAGTTCCCACCACCAGAGTTCTCCATCCCACCCCCTCCACTGGAAGCTTTCCTGTTTTTTATCCTTCTGGGAGGATGGACCCAGGATCATTATGGGACTCAGTAGGTGGAAGGTCTGGCTTCTGGAATGGCTTCTCCACTGGACATGGGCGTTGGCAGGTTAATCTATACTCCCAGCCTGTTTCTATTTTTCCCTCCTTTGTATCTTTCTGGGGATGTGGGGTTCCAGGACACATTGGTATCCAGGAAAGTCAGGTTGGGGTCATGGTAGCATCTGGAACTTTGGTGGCTAAAAAAGCATTAAGATATAAAACAGAAAAACTGTTTAGTCATCAGGAACCTAAAGGTAAGAATAGAGCAGATGAGATTTGGGGGTCTCCATTTTGGGAAAAGTTAGGAAGTCAATTTGAGGTTTATTCCAAGGCCCATGACTTTACCAGTTTTCACCTGAGCCTGACAGCTAACATGCAGGTGGGCTAAAGTCATTGTCTGGGGAGATGGTGTCAGAGTTGGAAATAAGATTAGAAACCGGTTTTTATGAAGTTATTAGTGCAGGCTGGTTCAAAGTATTAATAGACAAAAAAAAAAAAAAAAAAAAAAAAGGTCTGGAACTAGGAATGCACCAGTCCTCTGGACTTTGTAGGAATCACAGTATATCTGGATTAATCTGGTGAGTTCCAGACATCAAGAATTAGGGAGGGTATTGACAGATCAAAACAAGACTGTCTCAATGGTGAATACTCTTAAAAGGAGCTGGCTGTGTTTAGTCTGAACATGATGACAAAGGGACAATGTCAAGTAATTTATTAATGTATCATGTGGATGAGACCTTTAAATGCAAGCTTTGGGAATGAAACACACACAGACACTAAGTCTTGTCTCTGTCCCTTTCAGCTCGGGGGCTCTGAGAAAATTATCTAACTTCACAGAACTGCCATTTCTCATCGAACTTTTCTCAGAAAGAAATGTATGAGAATTAAAGAAAAGCATGAGTTCAGTACCTGGCATAGTTATGGCAAAAAGTGAGATTTTCAGTGAAGATTGATCTCCTCTTTGTTTATTTTGACTTGAAGAGAGAGAATGAGGAGGGTGAGGTTTTTTTTCTGTTTGTTTGTTTGTTTGTTTTGCCTCCCAGTGTAGGCACTGGGGCTCAGTGCCTACACTAGGAATCCACTGCTCCTGGAGGCCATTTCTTCCCTTTTGTTCCCCTTGTTGTTCATTATCATTGTTGTTATTATTATTGTTGTGTCATTGCTGTTGTTGTTATTGGATAGGACAGAAAGAAATGGAGAGAGGACAGGAAGACAGAGAGAGGGAGAGAAAGACATACACCTGCAGACCTGCTTCACCGCTTGTGAAGGTGGGGAGCCGGGGGCTTGAACCGGGATCCTGATGCCGGTCCTTATGCTTCATGCCATGTGTGCTTATTAGCCCACTGCGCTACCGCCTGGCCCCCGAGATTGAGTTGTTGTTCAAGAAAGTGCTTTAGCGTCTGGGTGGTGGCACACATAGTTGAATACACACATTTCCATTCACAGGAAACCGGGTTCAAGACCCTGACCCGTACCTGCTGGGAGAAGCCACACATGAGGAAAAGCACTGTTATGGGTTCATCTCTCCCTCTTTATTTCCCCTTGCCCTTTCAGTTTCTCTCTGTCCTATCAAATAAAATAAAGACATAAAAAATCTAAAAGAACTGGAAAAAAAAAAGGAAAGAAAGGAAAGCACTTTATACGGTGTTGATTATCGCAAAGTAGAATGAGTTCCGGTGCCAGACAGGACTGGAATTATGGGGTATGGATTGACCTCTCCAAATATTTTGCCCCCCACTCCCCCCCCCCATTCACACATAGCTTCTTGTAATCATGTTCGCACTTCACACAGTGTAATCAGTCAACACTATCATATGAATTAAATAATTCAGCAAGTTCTTAGAGGCAGACAGTCAGTGAACAGGATTCCTTTGTCCTCTCTACTCAGTAGACTTTTGCTCTGTTGGAATCTATGTTCACTATAACTTGACATGTGCCACTCACTGTGGGTCCTGAGGCAGGGAACCCGGGGTGAGTCACACAAAGATACTCAGTTATCTATACTAAGTTATCTATACTCAGTTATCTATACTAAGTTAGATACTTAGTTAGGCAAACTAAGGGGGGGGGGGAGTCCTCTGGCTTTATCGTTTTCTGTCACCACAGGACTATGGCTTCCTCTCCACACAGCACACACATGGTTTCCTCCAGGATAAAAGAGAGAATTAACTTCCCACTGTTTTGACTTTGGGATTTCTTTAAAACAGCTGACACTGAAGTCCACCTAATCGGATTTAGTTGTTTCTTAGGAACTTTAATCAAAAGAAACAGCTGAATGTATAAATATACTAAGAAAGCTCAATGAACTCCTTCTGTTTGAAATGCATTCAAGTACCCAGGTGTTAGCGACATCCAAGGGCCTGCTCAGGAGGAGAGGAATTAAGGTGGGTGGCGAACCGAACATTCATCCTGAGTCAGCACTCAAACCATCATCTTGCTATTCCCATGTGTCGGAGTCAGTTTATGTGTATGGGTTTAAAATAGCCAAACTCAGACCTTACATGTACGCAACTAAGAGGGCAAGGGGGAAGTGGAGAGGGAGAGATGAGGGGAGACGCCTGCAACACTGCTTTTCCTCAGGCGTTCCCCCCCCCCCCCAGCAGGTAGGGGTCAGAGGCTTGAACCTGGTTCCTTGGGATGTGGTACAGAAGGTGGCACAGTGGATAAAGCACCGAACTCTCAAGCATGAGCTCCTGGTTTCTTGTGAATAAAAATGTGTACTCAGCCGTGTGTGCCACCGCTCAGCCCCTAAAGTATTATCTTGAAAGTTTGGGGCGCCCCAATTTTCCTTCTAAGTATTAGTTTAATCAGAAAAAAAATAGTTTTGATGTGGGCTCACAGAACATAGGTTTTTACGGATGCAGTGCTCCCTGGGAAGGGTTCTCAGTGTTGGTACTACTGACACTGTAGTACACAGCCTATTGTGACATGTCCTGCACTCATGGGAAGGCACTTCCCCACTCAGCTGTAGCAAAAGCAAATGTCTGCAGACACAGTGAAGCATTCCCTGGAGCACAAACGGCCAGCTGCAAAGCTCAGGTTCCAATCTGGCGGTGGCATATTGGATGCTATTTGCGCATATGATATGTCATATTAGAAAAACTAAGCCTGTTTAAAGTAATTTAAACATGTTTAAAAGTAGTCAAGAGATAAATTTACTCAAAATAGGACCAGGAAGATACTTCAGTCTGTTAGAATAAAGAACTCAGATGTCTGAAGTCTCAGAAGAGACAGGCTTAATCCCTGACAACACCTTATGCCACAGCATACCCAGCATCTTGTATATGGCTGTGCTACCAGTTGCTTCTGTTCTCCCTGGTCTAGGCTTTTGAGAGACTCAAGATATCAAAGACTCAGCCTATGTATTAAAAAGACTCAGTCTGTGGAAAACTGGGAAATGTTATGCATGTACCAACTATTGTATATACTGTCGAATGTAAAACATTAATTCCCCAATAAAGAAATTTTTTAAAAAATCCCTATTTTTAATAGGGATATTTTTAATATCCTCCCAACAGAGAGGATGTGATATGGAACTCTGGTTGTGGGAACTGTATGGAATTGTGCCCCTCTTATCCCACAATCTTGTTGATCATCACTGACCAAAAAAAAAAAAGTGGGAGGGGATTATAACTGCAAAGCCAGCTGTTGAAATCAATATAATTGTTAAGGCTTAGTAGATTGCATCAACCTTAAGACCTGCATTTTACCACCAGAGATCTGCCGTATTTCAAGCTGCATTTGTTTTCTTTTTAATATTTTTTAATTCTTTTTATATTTATTTATTTATTTTCCCTTTTGTCGCCCTTGTTGTTTTTTTATTGTTGTAGTTATTATTGCTGTTGTTGTCATCGTTGTTGGTTAGGACAGAGAGAAATGGAGAGAGGAGGGGAAGACAGAGAGGGGGAGAGAAAGACAGACACCTGCAGACCTGCTTCACCGCCTGTGAAGCGACTCCCCTGCAGGTGGGGAGCCGAAACGCTGTGCCATCACCCAGCTCCCTCAAGCTGCATTTGTATGAAGCATTCAATAGTGAGTAGTCTGCCACATGCCTTGGGAATAACTAAGCCGTGCTATTTATTTTGCTTGTTTGTTTAAGTATTGCTATTTAAACAGACAGCAGATAGGTGGAAACTTCCCCATTATTCCTGTTAAGTTTCAATTGGATCATATTTTTGAAAGACCTCCTTCCACTTGTGGTTTCACTTAATAGAAACTTACTGGAGCTGGGAGGTGGTGCACTTGGCTGAGTACAGCCTTACTGTTTGTCAGGACCAAGGTTCAAGCCCCCCCTCCCCCCCTGCTCACCATACTGCTTCAGGAGTAGTGAAGCAGGCATCTCTCTCTCTCTCTCTGTTTGTCTCCCTCTCCCCTCTCAAATTTTTGTCTGTCCTGTTTAACAAAAATGAAAGAAAGAAGAAGGAAGAGGAGGAGGAGGAAGAGTAAAACACCACCAGGAACAGTGGATTCATCCTGGAGGCACTGAGCCCCAGCAATAGCCCTGGTGGGAAAGGGAAGGGAAGGGGAAGGATGGATACAGAAGGAAGGAAGGAAGGAAGGAAGGAAGGAAGGAAGGAAGGAAGGAAGGAAGGGAGACAGGTAGATTATTAATTAACCCAAGCTTTCACCTTCTCCACTTGGTCAGCTTGTCTCTTTGTACCCTCCTGCTTCCCATTCCTTTGCTCTGTGCCTTGACAGCTGTCCACATGAATCCTTTTTTGACATTCTCTCCTTCCCACCTGCTGCCCTCTAGTGGAGGTGCTGACAAGCTGCAGAAAGATCTAGAAGAGCCCCAGAGGTGAGGCCAGTCTGAGCTGTCTCCTCCAGGACTTCCACAGACCCCAGTGCCAAGACAAAGCATTCAGATAGTCTCACACTCTGTGCACATTACTTGCAAGTACTTATCTTTACAGAAGGACCATGATGTATGGGCCGTTTTTTCTTTTTTAGTTTTCTGTAATCTACCTGGAATGATCACAGTGCAATCAAGCTATCAAACAAATAATATGAAAATATAAGCAAAAACTACAAGCCATGTTTTTAAAAAAATTTATTTATTCCCTTTTGTTGCCCTAGTCGTTTTATTGTTGTAGTTATTATTGTTGTCGTCACTGTTGGATAGGTCAGAGAGAAATGGAGAGAGGAGGGGAAGACAGAGAGGGGGAGAGACAGACAGACACCTGCAGACCTGCTTCACCGCCTGTGAAGCGACTCCCCTGCAGGTGGGGAGCCAGGGGCTCGAACCGGGATCCTTATGCGGGTCCTTGCACTTTATGCCACGTGCGCTTAACCCGCTGCGCCACCGCCCGGCTCCCCAAGCCATGGTTTTTTTAAGTTGAGTCACAAAACACAAAGAAAAGAAAGCAAGATGTTTCTGCTTTTGTGTCTTTATTTCATTCTTCATTCATTTACTCAAACTCCATCTCTTGCAGAAGTAGAGGAATGAACCACCCTATCTCTGCCAGTAGCTTTTTTTACAAGAAGGAAGGAAGGAAGGAAGGAAGGAAGGAAGGAAGGAAGGAAGGAAGGAAGGAAGGAAGGAAGGAGGGAAGGAGGGAAGGAGGGAGGGAGAGAGGGAAGGAAAGAAAGAGAAAGAGAGAGAGAGAAAGAAAGAAAGATCCAGTTGCTTTTCTTTTCATCCTTAGAGTTTGGGAGACTTCTCTGGGTGGAAAGAACTGACACAGAATCCACCCTGACAATGCAGTGACACCACAGCAGTATGTCCGCCTTCTTTTCTTCCCAGGCCTTGCCAAGTGCC